>NC_085091.1:5560183-5645183 GCF_963422355.1 Corticium candelabrum | reverse complement strand
TTGCCTTATCTAAAAATTCGTCCTTGATAGCATTGTAGATCTTGTCCAGCTTTTCCATTATCAGGTAAATTTCTCAATGTTTTCCCACGCACAAACATGAGATTCACTGATAGCATCTCTACCAAATGACCCACGTGTTTAATAGCGAAAGGCACTTGTAAGTGGTTGATATTCCCTCTTTGTTATTAACTGTTGACCAACGATGCTTCAAAGTTCCAATTTCACTTTTGTAACGAATTGCTATAGATGATGCCAGTCTCGGAGAAACAGAACGTCATAACTGTGTCGCCTTTGGACAGTACAATATCGTAGAAGTAATGTAGATGACTAATTGTTCAGAATCGATTGCAATTTGAACAGATTGAGCAGTGAAATGACTTTGAAAAGAGTTTATTTTACAAAAGACTCAATACCAAGTGGTATACTAAACAATTCAAAATGTCGTGCGGTCTCACAGAAATAGACAAGTTCTAATCCTAGATTCCCTGTGAACAGTATACTTCGCATTTCCATTCTCTCAATCGAGATCAATTTTGATTAAGTCAACCGTCAAGCTTGAATATGTCGAAACTAGTTGTACTGGTCCAAGAACTGTTATTTTATCTAGACAAAACGGTCACAAGACAGCAAAGTTTTGGCTGGTTATCGCTGAATCACTCACTTATGTTTCAGTAGAAAATATTAGAAACTCTATCAGTATAGAATAAAACTAAAATAAACGAAACATGTGAAACAATCAAATTGACTCAAATGGCAATAAATAAAAGTACAAAATTCACCCCTAAAATTACCTGAAAACCACACAACTATTAGCGCAAAGTCATTAGGAAAGTATTTTGCAGAAATGGTAAAAGTAGCATCATTGTTTTGATACACACTTTAACGATGGCAGAAACCTTGTATTGACCTGTTAGCCTTTTAAGACAGACAGCTATTCTGCTTCTGTAATGATTGGTAAACTGGTTGGTTTCAAGTCTGAAAATGGAAGACACGACTTTGATAGTTCTTCTAGTGTCTTCTTCGGTTTGATTCACCAACGAAAGTATACCTGCAAGGTAATTTGAGAAACTAAGTACTCAAGAGTTGTTGACTTGGCAATGTATTTGCTATCATTCTCCTCCTTCTCAGCTGCATAGAAACCAAGCTTATTAAAACCAGAAAAGATTGATCGTTTTACCTTGGAAAGGCCAATGCAGAGGCGTCGGAGATTAGGGTTTGGAAAAGCGACAGACCTCCCAATATTGAAATTGGGGGTTTGAGATACCGATTTCTTGGATTTCCTTAAATGGAACAATGTACTTCTGCAATATGTTTGCCAATCCAATCAAGAGCTAGGCCACGTGCACACATCACGGACTCCGTCAAAAATGTGATGCAAGGCATGCAACGCCCAACACGCGCATACGAGCATTTCGAGGGCGTGGTATTTCTGACGAGTAAGTTGGTAAGTGACAGTCTCATGAAGAGAGCGGAACAGCTGCCAAGAAGAGACTTTCTTTTCGAAGCAAAGAAGGTTTTATTCAACCAAAATCAGAGTCTGAGAGGGACCCCAAGTGGGAGGTACACTATACCTGCGTGGCAGCTTATTATAATAGTATATTAGAAATAGAAAGCTTTCCTGGTTAGAAACACTATAACGACATATTGCTGTTGTAGTAAGAACGAAATGGTATTCGCTGTTAGCTAAGCTACAATATTTCACGTCATCTTGCGCTACCTGACCCAGGACGCAAGCTGCAGTAGTCTGTTTCAGGTAAATGTGCCCGTTTAAACTTTTTTTAGGTGAACTTACGTGTTTGTAACTAGGTGATATATTTAGTAAAGTCAGCCAAAATATAATTCAATATTCAGAGTGGATAATCTTTTAATTTTGAATGCTTTATAGCTGTAGTATTTGACGAAAAGTGAAGAGTTTACAAACGTAGTAAATTAACTGTTTGAACTAATCTGAATTGTCTATGAGTACTCTATACAGAGTCACACCTGTTATCTAGTTCGTTGTATTTCTGATAAATATAACTTCTCTAGAACTTGAATTAATTACTACGTTAGTTATAATATTTAGTGTGGTGCTTGCGTGGCAAGACGTACGAAGTGCAGCCAGTGTCATTAGATGTGCGCACAGTACAGCTGATACGTTAGAGCATGATGAACATGTCCACGAAGTATCTACAGTGTTCAACTGTGCAGGAGATTCCGCTGCAAACACCCAGCCTATTCAGCTGAAAACATCGAATGCCATGGATTTAGACAATTCTGTTAATAGTGCTTGTAACTGTGTTTGTTGTACTCTTAATTAAAGGGGCGCTGCTGTGTTCCAGCCTACGAAATGTGCTGTTCTGCCTCAGCTCAACAACAAAGGTCGTAAGTTCATGAGAACATGGTACATAGAACACAAATGTATCTGTGGTCAATGCAGCTATGCTTGTAAGCAGAAGCTCATCACGTTTTCAACCAGAGGTAATGAGACAGTGTACTCAGTGAAAGCATTTGATAGCTATAACTAAGCTCAGGCGAAGATTTATAAGCACGAGCAGTCTAATTGCAATATTGAGGCAGCTGTTAAATTTGCAGCTCTCAAAAGGGAATCTATACAAACAAGGATGAGTGTTCAATTATCCCAGCAACAAGCACAACATAGAGCTGGGTTTCTAAAGCAGCTACAAGCTATGAGGTACCTCATCCGAAATTGATTTGCTTTACGTGAGCACCGTGTGCATGATGGCAATCTGTAGCAGCTGCTACGTACACGGGGGCGAGATAATGATACTATATCTAAGTGGCTCAAAAATGGAAGATACATGTCCCATGACGTTATCAACGAAATCATTACACTAATGAGTAACAAGGTGATTCGAAATTGATCGCTAGAATTAAGTCTACTAATCCAAGTTGGTATAAGGTTACTGTTGACGAAGCAATTGATGTTTCATGCTACGAGCAATCTAATGTCTCCAACGGCTACGTAGACGACAACTGCTATGTCCGTGAAGACTCCATTGGTCTTATTCAGCTCCCTTCCACAAATGCAGAAACTATTCCCACCGTGTTGAAAGGTGTACTAATTCGAGCTGCCCTGCCACTTTCCTTCTGCCGCGGGCAGGCATACGATAGAGCAGCCGTCATGCAAGGGAAAAGAAGTGGTGTAGCGAAAAGAATCCAAGAAAAAGCGTCAGCTTCTATACCTGTGCACTGCATCGCCCACTCATTGAACTTGTGCTTGCAATATGCAAGAAGGCAGGTACAAGTTCTTTGCGATGCCATGGATGTCGTGCGAGAAATAGTGAAGCCTATCAATTACTCAGTAAAAAGGAAGCATTTGTTTACAAGCAATTTACTTGAACACAAGAAAACCGCTAACAGATTGAACCTCTTTGCCCTACCCGTTGGACTGTGAGAACAGGGTCATTAGGCAGAGTTTTAGATCAATATTCTGTCAATGCAGATGCTACGCATAAAGTAAAGTTCAAAACTAGAGATGAATACGGCCTGAAATCTGGCGGAGTTTTGGCATGGTTAGAAAAATTCGACAAGCTGTTTGGAATTAGATTATGGCATATGGTATTTGGTGATGCAGAAAAAGCATCTAATGTCATTAAATCCAAGCACCAATCATTACGAGGGACAATGACCAGTGTGGGATTAATCGCAGCTTTCTACAAACGTCAGCATAAAGGAGAAGAGGCATTTTACAAGGATGTAAAATCAAGTGCTGAAAGACTAAAACGTCAATGAACTGACACTGCCAAGGTACCGAACTGGTCCTAGAGGACTGCAGACAGGAGATGGTCCCATTAACTCGTTCCTCCAAAACATACTTCCGGCAGAAGTATTATGAAGCATACAATATCATGGTTCAAGAGCTGAATGATCGCTTTAGCCAAGATTCCGTAACTTTGTGCACATGTAAGAGGGAACAGTTATTCATACTCTTCTCTGTCATAGTGGATCGTAGGTAAGTCAATAGCATCCTAAGAGTTGAGAAGGCTTTTTCTGAATTAGCAGATCTTACAGGTATTGTAAGGTAGAAGACAAAGCAGCTTGTGAATTTCTGTTAGAACGAATCGCTATGCTGTCATAGCTGTGTATACCGTCTCAATACTGGTGACACGATTTAAATCCGAAAGCTCATCTCCGAGTACAACATGGAAACGGCGAGATAGAGATGACGGGGAAGACTGAACAAGTACACATCACCTTCTAGATCTTTTAACTGCCGTCAGCTCAGAGTCGCAGGCCTTGCTATTAGCTGATTTGATAAATAGAGTTTCTATTGCGAAAAGAGGCGTTAACGAAAGCAGTTTCTCAAACAAGCGGATGGTCACGTGACTCTGGTAATTTGTTGACGGCACCCCCAATATGTAGGAGCTTCCGCCGGCACTGTAATGGTTACACATAAAAAACTTTTCATCTTCTTAGGTACACATATCAGGACTTTGCTTTATCTCGAATTACGCCATAAACTCTTTTTGACAATGAACTCCAACAGATTTGGACATGTCGCAAAAGCAGTCGAATACACTGTCTTGTCGTCTGAATGGGCGACAGCCGTATTACACGTCATGGCGTGGAATCCTTTAGTTAACAGCTATTGAGTAAAACACATTGGTCATTACAGCAATCAAAAGATGGCAAGATTGAAATGGTTTAATCCGGGTCTCAGACAGTGTTGACATTGTGCCAATTCTGTATCGCATCCAGCCTAACCCAAGAATTTGAACCACACAATCTAATGTGTTTGTATTCGGTCATCATGATCATGATCAAGGCAATGTTGCAAAGCCTGGTTAAGCTCAACAGCTTTATGGTCTATGTAAAGTTTTACATGTAGTATCTTCGTAGCATCTTGATGTTTTGATATCCATGATAATACTTTTCCAGTATAGGCAAAGGACTGGTGATCACAAGGACTAGCTAAAGAAAGCACTCACAATTCAATGAGGAATCGAGGTTGCTGTTGGTCGTTCACTCTCATTACTATTCAGTCGAACATATCAATAAAGATGGTACAGATTGCTGAACCATAATCCAACACAGGCCTCAAATGTAGAATGCTTTGCACACCGAATACCAAATCCTCCTCGTTGAATGTCGTCTGAGCTGACAGCATTCAAGACAGTTGCGAGCAACACATCCAACGATGTTTTCGAAATCATTGATGGCATCATTGACTTACACGCTCACCCTACATTTTGTGAAATGGAAGCTAACAACCTTTTGGAGGCTGCTAAAGAGCTTGTCTCACTTACTCACTTACTCACACACTAAGTCACACCCACTAACTCGCGCGCGCGCGCGCACACACACACATAAACACACACACACACACACACACACACACACACACACACACACACACACACACACACACACACACAAACACGCACACACACACACACGCACACACACGCAAAAACCAACACAACCGTCCAGGAAGCGCAAATGGGCTGTACAATACTTAGGCCGACTTGGTAAGTAGCACTATCTATCAATAAAATTAGAACAGGCATACAACAAACACATCCAAAAATGTCAAAGTTTCTTCATTAACATTCCAAGGCAGCAATTTTTGTATTTATTTTTTAATAATTGAGAGTTAGTAAGTATCTCTTCCAACAACACGTGACAGTTCCTGCACAAGCTACAGACACACAGTAAGTTCTACAAGAGAACGTTTTTCTTTCAACGGCATTCTTGGCGAGGATACAGCATTGTTCCTCCTCTCTCGTCAGGCTCATAGTAGTTGTATGTAATGACAGGAACGCCTCGAAGATCTTTAACAACCGAAGCCCTCTTCATTGTTACATACAAACAACACCGTCTTTGTGTAACCTGCAATAGAAACAAGACCATCATGTCATTTGCCAAATCTCATTATTCTAACAAAAAACCTCTTCGAAGTATACGCTGAGAACGCGACCCTTGAAATCGGTTCTTTTGACGTTACAGCGGTTACTTTGTTCAATCTGGAAACATTTCATTATTATTAATGCAGTGAAATATTTTAAAACTTTATGCAGAATAGAGACCTGCTTCAATTCACTTTGAATAGGTTGAAAACCTGACAAAAAAGTGATTTCAGTTATGGCCATATTTGAAGTGTCCGGACTTGCTTTAAGCCACCTACAATGCAAGTAAGACGTAGACAGCCGGTGCTGTTTGAAACAGTTCTAGATAGCCTACCTGTTGCAAACCCTTATAAAATACTTGCATGGTGAACCTTTGAGTAATATATTGCTGACATTAACTTCAAAGGCTGCAGTCTTGTCAGGTTTAGGAACGTTGTACTCTACACCAAGAGATGCCAAAATGCAACCTTTGCCATTTGCGGTAACATTAACCAATGTTGGCAGGCTTGGCAGCTATATAAACAATATGCTGTCGAAATATGTGCATCTTTAAGACAATGCTTGACTAACTGTGATGGTTTGCACTAGCATAGAATTTGACGAGTCAAGTGATATCGTCTTTGTGGTTTGATTAGCATTTACAGATACTTCTGCAACGATATCAGAAACTGAAAATTTAGCGTACTCAGAGAGAGCGTGAAGAGCAACCACTGTGTCCTAAAATAAAAATGGCAATTTTCAATTCAAGACAGAATCTCATTTCTTAAATAAGCAATCAATTTCTTTCATTCAACACCTGAGTAGACTTGAATCCTCCTCGAGGATTACGTTGTTCGATCAACCAACGGACTATTGGTAAGCTGTAAGCAAGGTTTCCTCGATTAGCAAATGCCAACAATGCGTAGGCGGTCGTTTCGACGTCACATGAACTTGTTCGGCAGTAATAAGACCACGGCATTGTGTTGTGACATGTTCTTTCAATCGAATACTGCCAATGAGTGTGATCACCTTCTATAACGGCACATTTTCTAAGAGCCTCGAAAGCATTCTCTGTTTCTTTGTCAGCTCTGGACAGTGTGAAAGCAATTAGAGCAAGATTGTACGGGCTGTTACAGTTCTGGACTATGCATCTGTTTGATAGATAATCTAGAGCCAATTTGATACTCTCGTCCTATACAGAATGGATTATTTGTTAGATGCGTTGTCATTAATTTGTATAAAACATTTTGTTAACTTTTGGAGACATTCCTGCTTCCAGTAGAGCTACTGTAACGTAAGCCGTTAACGAGCAATTACCACCGCTGCATCCTTGCATTTCTTTTTGTATGGGATTGCAAATAGAAGGAAAGGAGCCATCTGCGTTCTGGTGGTTTTTGACAAATTGAACAGCCTCGTTCTGAATTCTTTCATCGATTGACATTCCAAGTACACCGTCTGCTTGACCGAATGATCTCAACACAAATGCCGTCAACCTAAAGTTATGCACTAACATGGACAACAGAATTTCCAGTCTATATTTAAATATAATTACCACATGCTACCGCAGCGATCACTGTTTCCAAAAGCGCTGTAGGATCCATCTTCTCGTTGGTACGTCATTTCTCTCTGATATCCTAAATGCATAACAACAGTGAGATTGGTTTTCTATATATATTTTGGTGTTTTCTATTGCCTGTTTGCATAAAGTGAAGAGCTTTCTTTCGGGTTGCATCATCGAGTTGGCCGACTGTGTCGAGGTACCGTGCAATGTAGACGGCAGGAGCAAAATTCAGCATGTTCTGTTCTCCACAGCCTGTCGGTAATCGCAGCAAATTTTCCAAACCGTCAATGGTCGGCCCCATGTAATTTCCTACACATAACGTTCTTTCGATTTACGTGCAAGAGTGCTTTTGTTTTCTTAATGCCTTTATTAATTGACCTGTTATAGAGACAAATGCTCTCTGTGAGTCGGGAACAAAGTTGGGTGGCAGTGATGCGTTGAAGACGTATGTGATACGATGATTGTTATCGTCCGAACGAAGTTTAGAGGTCGAATTATCATCATCATTATCTGAACGACGACAACTTCAAATTATACATACATACATACATACATACATACATACTTACATACATACATACATATATGTATGTGCTGCAAATGAATAACAATTTACCTTGCAGTATATATATATATATATATATATATATATATATATGTATGTATATATGCTGCAAATGAATAACAATTTACCTTGCAAACACAAAAGTGATGACTGACTATACTCTTCTTTAACGCCTTCAGGCTGCGCAAAAATTAACATCAAATTTTCTTTATCGATTTACTACAAACTTAGTTCCTCACTTCGACAAGTAAGTTTCTTATCAGGCTGTCAGCTCCTAACGTAGATCTGGCCGTTGCTGTTATTGGCAGATGGCCATTTCTCAACGGCAAAAGAAGATATGATATCACCTCTCCATTTCCTGGCACAACGTCAAGTGTCCTTGAACGCTGATTCAACTGAGTTTTGTCTTGCTTTCCTTGCACTAGTCGTGCGTCATTGTTATCTACATGTACGTTCACAGAGGCCTGGACAAGTGAATTCTTGTAGTGCGTCATCTTTAAACAAAATTCACTTGTACTTACGGTTAGCATGGTTTGAAGATAGTTGTAGACGGTGAGCGTAATCTCTACTAGCTCCCCTCTTATGACCGAATAGGGCAGATTGATCGTGACGAAGAATGGCTTGAAGACTGTCAGAGTTGCTGGTCTTGCGATGGACATCGAGTGTGACGGAGATACAGCAAAGGCATCTGCTACCCACGACGTGATCGTATCGGGAACAGTAACTTCTTCATCTAGTGTGCTGTTTCTAAAACATATCTCTGTCTATTTACGATTACTTGTAAATGGAAAAATAGAATACCTATTTTTTCGGTCAAACCATAACCAAGTTTCGGGAAAGTGTGTTCGTACACGAGACGGACTTACCACATTATTACTTTCACTACTACTCTCAATTGTGCTTGCAACAACATCTGTAGTTTCTGCAGCAACATCTGTAGTTTCAGTAGGAACATCTTTAGTTCTAGCAGCAACAATGTAATCGCCTGTCGTTAGCAACGAAACAGCATTATGCTATTTACAACCTGTAATTTATACTTTCTTACTCCGTGGATAACAACAGTCGTAGGTGACGCCAGGCTTAGATGGAGGATTTGGTTTCTGGCAAGCCTTTGGAGGTTCTGTTTCACTACCAGACAGTTGAATTCCAGATGACTGTGAACAATACGCTTTAAAATTTGATAACAAGCGCAAAATTGTTACAGTACCGTAAAATAGCTGCTTGCTTTGTGATAAGAGCAATATTGCTTGGAGTAGCGCAATTCAGTGCATATTCGGGGACAGCACATTTCGGTAGTATTGGATTGATCCGTTGCTTTTGAGTATGGTCCGTAACACACACAAGTACAATCCCAGTACACGTTCCAACCACACACGTACGACTCAACGGGCAAATGCTTGTGCTCATCAAACATTTCTACTTCTTCATATAACTAAAATAAGCGATCAAATTTCAATTTAGATAAAGCAAGACTTATATGTTGTGCTATTAGATACAATTGCTGCACTAACTTTGGAAGGGGTTAGTTGATTTTTATCCTGTTGAATGTAGACGCTTTGATCTACTGCTACCACGCCCACGTATGACATTGGCGGTGCTTTAATCAGCAGATTAGTTTTCTCTCCAGGCTCTAACTGTTTATGCTGGAATTCTAGCGATATCTGCAAATAAGACGTTTATAAACTACAAAAAAATTAAAAGATATATTTTAATGTACCGCAGAGACCTTATTTGGACTCTGAATGACTTCAAACGCAATGCGTGAAGTAGCGAGTGTTTTCTGGCTAACAATCAGAGTTAACTTGGGAGCCATTGATGACGTGACAACGAATGAGATATAGCAAGTTCTTCTCATTCTACCCGTTTGGCACAACTGTTTGTGCTTCTTGCGAGCTTTTCTGTCGCTGATTGGTGAGCAACGGCCGTGGTCAATAATCTGCCCACCGCCAACAACCTTTAGACAAAACAATTTGAAAAATTATATCAATTGCTGTATATTTTGATGATTTTACGTAATAATCCGCTACTGCTGCATTAGAAAAAGAAGCAGTAATATTAGCTGTTTCCCCAATCTGCAAGAGGTTTCAAAATATTAAGTTTGTATATCTGAATAACAGTTAGGTATTGTAAGTCAAGTTACCAGCAGTTTCTGTTTCTTGCTAGATAAAGCAATTCTTTCTGGAGAATATATTAATGTTGGAAAGCTGTATACGGCAAGAAACCAATTCCTTTGGAAGAGTTCTACGGACGCCTACATAAGCATATTTGATTAAAAGATTAGCACTTTGAAATTAGGTCAGAATATCTTACATGAAACCTGGCTCTCACGGCGTTGCAAGGCATACAAAAAGAGAATGTCGCAATTCCTCTGTGGTCAGTAGCTTGATATTGGTATCCTAATGAACGTGGTTTGGTTGTTATGCACGATGCTTTGTTCTTTGCATATGTGATGACACCGAAGCTAACATTTGCAGCATTCGGCTTTCCAGACAAATTTGAAGCAGCAACCTAAAAGACATACATCGATTCACTAATAGAAATCTTTTATAAGTGTACCGTATGTTTAAACCTTCACGACTGTAGCATGACAAGGATGGAAACTCTGATCACCATCAATAATTGTGAGTTCATGGTCTTTATACCTGGATGATACAGTGGTCTGTCCTTCGCAATGGACGGTTGCTTGAGACGAGGAATCAGTCACGTTGACATCGATTACTACGTCTCCGCCACAGAAATATCCGTTAGAGCAGATGCGAAGGCACATAGAAGTTGTTCCAGAAATCTACAATTGGTGTAACCCCATTAACAACGTAAAGCAATGAAGGCATCTATTTGCCCTGCATGCTAACAAGTAACGCGATTGGCTAAACCTTTCTTTATGTCTGTAGTCAATAGTTGCGTAAATCGTCAAATAACAAGTATAGATAATCGTAACTTTGAATCTATTGCATAGCTGAGTTGTCATAAAGCGTGCGCGGTAATCGTTTTACTAACCGTAGATATGACCTCTGTGTGCCTTGTTGCATTCTTTAAGGATGGCAAGAGCTGAAAGTACTGACTACTTTTATCTTTGTGGTTGTACTTGCTGCTAGGGCTCCACCTATAAATTACTAGTTTAACGAAACATCACATGCTAGTGGTTTCGGCCGTGTTCACACATATTTGACATTCTATTAGCATTAATATTACAGTAAAGTGAAACGAAATTGTAACTTGAAACCTTGTCCACACACTCAAATACGCAAGCAGCAGATGTGTTCTTTTTCAAATGGTATGCATACGTTTGTCGGATCCGCATTCCGACTACACACACAAATGACATAGCGTTAGATAGTAAAAAGAAGACCCTTGTCATTGCCCTTTTATATTATATTGCTGTCGAAAGAGCCAGTTATTTCACACCTAATGTCCGCTCGGAAGTCAATCTTTGGAGGCGTCCGCCGCTTGTTCGTTGTCAGGTGCCTTTTGCGTGCCCAAAGTATCAGCTAGGACATTGTACGTAATCTACAAATAGTGAAAACCAAGCAGTGCGTTTGGAAGCTGTTCACGGGTGGGTGGGTGACTGGCGTAATGTGAAAACAATGGTAAATGGTCAAGTGAAATAAGGGTAGGAGGTGACGTTGACTTTATCATTGACATTCACTTTACCAATATGGAAATGACATAAATTAAGTATGTGTGAACAGCGTAACGAAACTGCTAATGAGAATGTCAACTACATGTGAACACGCCCTTCTGGTTTAAGGGCGTTTGTTTAAAAGTCATAGCCGTTTATTAGAAGAAATAACAAACCTATTTTACTCTAATTTGCCCTTAAAGTATGTAGATAGTTCACTTTCTCTTGTAATTAGCCTTACCTTTTTTAGCGCAATCTCTCTGCGAGGGCATCCTACATCCGTACGCATGAGCAACACTGACGCTGATAGATTTCCCTCAACCCTTTGCCCATATCTATATCTATAACGTCGATATTAAACATACAATAAGGTTTTTATACACACAATTGCCACTGAGACTAACTTTGCTGATACCGAAAAGCAGACAGATTTTGGATAGCAGGAGAAGGACTCAACAGTAGGAGTGATGGTACAAGAGAATTTGGAAAGAACTAAAATAAATGCAGTTAGACACCAACATGGGTATAATGTGATGTAAATGTGAATTACCGTAACGCTGAACTTCAAACTGAAAACATGATTGTTGTCCTTTTGGCAAACCCTGTTCAATTATTATAAATAAATTATCATTGTAAATTATCATAGTTATTAAAAAATTTGAATCAGTTACCTCATAGGTAGCACACACTCGATGTGTTCCAAGAACAGGTTCTGATGATATAGGAAACTCGAAGTTTGCAACACCTAATAAGACGATGAAGTAGATATTGGTATGCATAGCATAGAAAAATGCATTATGCTGCTATATTTTCGCAATTGGAAATCTGAAACCAACCGTAATCAAGTGTGATATTTGGATAGCGTCCCATCGCGTAAGAGAGAGGATTCTAAAAAATATTGAATCAAGATTAATATTTTTAGTAGAACACAATATGGTATGGACCTGTATGGTAACTGAAACAGCTCCAGTAGCAGATTTTCTTTGACGATTGAGAACGATAACTCTTCCCATTACTAGATTTAGAACGTAGAAATTGATATTGTCTAGTTAATCAAATGATATTGCAATTTCTACCTGTTTCGCCCGGTTTGTAAACGGGCTTGTCAGTTTGAATCAAGATGATTTTGTTCTTTCGTTGGATTGTAACTGGTATGCTTTTGTTCTGCGAATTCCCTTCCGTGGTCACATTGTTGACGAAAATGTAGTAGCTGGTAACTGCAGGATCAGCATTTGGTGGTGTCTACACAAACCGGTAGTAACTGCAAACATGAATGTGACAATGATACAGATTGTAGAGACATACCATCAAAACGAACTTGTTCGTCGAACCTAGACAGCGACAAATAAAATTTAGTGTGAATGCCTCTGTGCACAGAAATTGTTTAGTACCTGATTTTATCAATTGTGTGCCTCCATCCACAAGGGTGAGCCCAGCAGAATGACGCAGACTTACAGATATCAACTGAGTACTTGAGAGGTTGGTGGCCTCACTGTGAACGTAGACAACAAACGTCTCGCCTGGTATAAGGTTTCTTGGAGCAGCCACATGACTAAAGACACAAATCAGTACTAGAGGTGATGACTATAGTATACCGCAAATCAATTGCGTTTTACAGAGAAGGACTTGACGTTTCGGAATATATCGAGTTGACTGTGGCAAACAGCAAAATTGAAAAAACGAAAAATGTTTCCTTGTTCATACCGCCTCTCTGAAGTTTGAGTTACGACTACTCTGCAACGCTGGCTGCTATGTGCTTCTTTGTTCTGAACTAGTGTGACGTAGGTCATTGCCATGTGTCGCCGAGGGCGTGGTTTTGACGTCCTATCTACTAGACTAATCGGTGCAGCATTGTGTTGTCGTCTAGAGAAACAGTCAGAACAGGAGCTAATTTCCGCCTGTTACCACAAGTGATGAACTCTGTCAATGAGAAAAGAGCATGCATATAGCATGGACAGGAACGATGCGTTAAATGTTAATATATTTTAGAGAACGTGCTGCTATCAAAATTCTGCTGCTTTATGTCAATGTTTATCGTCATGGTTATGGACTTGCAGTACTCAGAGTCGTCTTACGTTGTAGTATTTACAATTAACATCTTTAATTAAAATTAATGGGAACCGGACGGCTGCTAGACATTCTTGGCGACTCAATCGGTGGTGTTGGCCTGCAGTAACTAGTTACTAGCGGAATAACACCTGCTAATTACATCAAGAAGATTGTTCTGTTTTGACCTAATCTGGACTTGACTGGACTCGTCGGTGTAAAGTGCCAACATCCGTGCAAGGCTACTCTTTGTTCATTGTTGTTGTACATATAGGCTGTGCAATTAAAGTTCAATCATGTTTATTCCTACATTATTTACCTGCGAATGAGTTGTAGAGGGCCGCAATGCGCTTTGCAGGAACAAAATGTACAGTGCATTGAAAACGTTTAGAAGGTGTATGTGTTGTCGTCACTTGTTTCACTCAATTAACAGCTGTAATGCGTATGGTAAACGTACCTTTGAGACTGCAGTGCACAGAGACATTGATCTACTTCTTGCATCAATTTGAAGACTAAGCTTACTATTGATTGACAAATTTTGTGCATGCAATATCAGTAGAGCTAGGCGTATCGCTGGGGTTAAATTGAGGAATAAAAATTGATTGATTATTAAAACTCGTAATTGTAATTATTAAGGCGAAGTCTCGCCATCAGCTGTCAGCAACTCTGAGTGCATTTGCTGTTAACTTACATACATTCGTCGTCATTCTAATTTCATCTTGCAACGTTTAATTTTCTGTACTGCTTCATACGACTTTTCCTGAAGTGAGGGTGAGCCCAAAAGAAGAGAGGAATAGCATCTTTTGTAACAGAAGTAATATAATATGATTGGAGTGTAACCGGAAGAATAATGCTAGACGTTTTTAGACAATTGCGGAGCGGGAACAGAGGTGCATAGGCGTGTATTCCTTAGTTCTGCACACACACGAGAACACATTATACTAGGACATTGTGTATAATAGATGATTGGTTTAGATTAAAACGGGACACTCGCTAGACCTTTCATAGCGACTTGACAGGAAGCGTGGGCGTCAACAGCAATAGGTAAAAGGTACACGACGCTTTGTAGAGCCGGAAAAGTCGGTCCGCCAGGTACCAAAACTGCTGGACCTCCATTTGACAATGTGACATCACTGAAGAATTCCGGCATTTAAGAAGCAGAGAAAATTTCCGACTGCAAATTAACAGAGTCATTTAAGAATAAAGACAGATGTAATTGACCAGGATACAAAATTTGCTTTTCACCTGAAATTTGTTATTCCATGAATGCTGTTTTTAGGGAATAAATTTGAGTCAGATTTTTATAAGGTGATGCATGATTAGGGAGACGTACTTTCATCAGCATCCTTTTCTACCTAACCAACTTGCAATTGAGATTCGTCCTATACAGAATGAATTATTTAATGGATGCTTTCTCATTACTTTGTATAAAATTTTTTAAACTTTTGGAAACATTCCTGCTTCCAGTAGAGCTACTGTGACGTAAGCCGTTAGCGAGCAATTGCCACCGTTGCATCCTTGCATTTCTTTGTCTATTGGACTGCAAATAGAAGAAAAGGAGCCATCTGCGTTCTAGTGGTTTTTGGCAAATTGAACAGCCTCGTTCTGAAGTCTTTCATCGATTGACATTCCAAGTAGACCGTCTGCTTGATCGAATGATCTCAACACAAATGCCATCAATCTAAGTGAGTCGTTCCCTTGGCTGAAGGAAACGTCAGAGGGCTTGAGAAGCACCCCAAGTGTGACGAGGATTCTGACAGAGATGCCGCATCCCGAACAGCGCCCAATCAGGTAAGCACGGTACTGATGCAAGGAGTTCTGACAATGGAAAGGCCTTTATGCGTCGAGGGCGATGGAGCGCGCAATTGCCGTACATGGCATCAAATGTGGGACAGTTATGCAGCGGTGTCCCGAATATACAAACAATCTGACGAATACCAACTAGCGACGTTCATCATGTGCCTAGGAAAGGCTGGTGTGGAGGTGTATAACACATTAAGTTTCAATAACGAGGCAGACAGACAAAGCCTGGCCGCAGTCCTGTCAAAAATGGAGCAACATTTCATTGGCACAATGAATGTTACGTATGAGCGGTTTGTTATCAGAACCAGGACGCAGGGACAAGGAGAGACTTTAGAACAGTACTTTCTAGCCCTTCGCACTCTTGTCAAGACCTGCAATTTCCAGGCAATGTCAGAGGATATGATCCAGAACAAAATTGTCTGTGGAATCACAAAGGAGTTCTTACGCAAGTCTTTGCTGGAACGAAAGGACCTGAGCTTGTCCGTCTGTATTGATATATGTCGAGGAGCAGAGCGATCTGCACAGCAATCGAAGATTATGGGTGGCCATGAAGAGGTACACGCAATGCGCCAGTCAGTCAGGCGCACATCAATGCCACAAGCAAAACCAAAGACAAGCAAGAAAATATGTGGATACTGTGTGCAACAATATGTGAAAGGAAAATGTCCAGCTTATGGCCAAGAATGCACAGCATGAGGAAAGAAGAATCACTATGCTGGGGTGTGTCGAAGCACGAGAAGGACCAAAGTCAACTGGACTGAGCAGAAGAGTGATAAGAAATTAGAACACCTGATGACCCTAACACTAACGGAAGAGATTAATGCAGTCCAGCACCCAGTTTTCCCAAGACAGCTGTTTGCATACATGAAAGTGAAAGGCCAACGGCTGCGGTTCCAACTGGATTTGGGTGCATCATGCAATGTTATTCGACGAAAAGATTTGGTAACCACAGTGGTCCTTGAGAAAACAAACCAAAAACTGTGCCTCTACAACCGGAGTCAAATAAGACCATTGGGAAAGTGTTTGGTCAATATGAACAACCCAAAAACGGGTAGAAAATACAAACCCAACTTTGGTGTTGTGGAAGATGCCTCCACATCACTTTTGGGAGCGAGGTCGATCCAACAGCTGGATCTGGTGAGGATACAGAACGAGTACATTATTGCGGCAACCCTTCAAGCTCGTTGTCAGGACAACGTTGACAGTACAAACACTCACATGTCTGGTCAAGACGTTAGTCAAAAGCCGGTTCAACTACCTGATCTCTTACAGGCTTACAAAGACGTGTTTGATGGCTCTTTGGGATGTCTGGGGGACCACTTTATCTCAACATTGAAGACTCAGTAACTCCGGTGCAAATACCCACGCGAAAGGTTCCCATTGCACTTAGGCAACATCTGCAAGCGGAACTGAAGCGCCTTGCGAATTTGGGAGTGCTAGAGGCTGTTGATGGACATACAGACTGGATATCCAGTCTAGTCGTGATGCGTAAGCCCAACGGCACCCTGCGCTACTGCCTGGATCCTAAGCCCCTCAACAGGGAACTCAAACGTAGCCATTATCCTATGCCAACGATAGAGGATCTGATACCCCAGCTCTCCAAGGATAAGGTGTATGCGGTATGTGACTTACAGAATGGGTTTTGGCACATCGCATTAGATCATGAGTCAAGTCTTCTCACAACGTTTGGAATGCCGTTTGGTAGGTTCCGATGGAAAAGAATGCCCTTCAGCATCAGCCCAGCACCGGAATTTTTGCAACGCCGCCTCCAATCAGCCATCGATGACCTATCAGGAGTATAAATGATTGCGGATAACGTTCTGATAGTGGGTGAAGGCGATACCCACGAGGCAGCGTGCCAGGATCGTGACAAGAAATTGGCCAGCTTTTTGGATAGATTTCGAGTGCGCGGCATCAGGCTCAATTGAAACAAAATCAAGTTACGACTTCCTGAGGTCAAATACATGGGTCATATCCTTACTCCCAACGGGTTGAATGCTGATCCGGACAAATTGAAAGCTATCATGAAAATGGAGAACCCCACTGATGTGGCTGGAGTGCAGCGTCTAATTGGCACGGTCAATTATTTAGCGTGTATTTTACGCAATCTGTCTAGCGTCTGCGACGAGACTCGAAAATGGATCAAGAAAGATGTGAAATTTTGTTGGACATCCCATCATGATCACTCTATACAACAGAATAAAGCGGACGTAACCACAGTACACGTGCTTAGGTACTTTGACCGGCAGATGGATGTCACCCTCCAGTGCGACGCTTCAGTGAAGGGTCGTGGTGCTTCTCTTATGCAACAATGACAAACAGTTGCCTCTGCTTCGCGCGCGCTAACAGACACCGAAGCACGCTATGCGCAAATAGATAAAAAAACTGCTAGCCATTTTCTTTGGAGTCACCAAATTCCATCACTACGCGTATGGCCGCCATTTGACGATTGAAAGTGATCATAAACCCTGGGAAGTGATTGTCCAAAAGTCGATTCATTCTGCGCCAAAGCGTCTTCAGAGGATGCTCATACAATTACAGGGATACGACGTAACGGTCACGTACAAGCTTGGTAAAGAGATGTTCGTAGCAGATACGTTGTCGCGAGCATATTTACAAGCTCAAAGCAATCCTATCCCCTCCACAAACGGTTGTGAATCCATCAGTCTGATGCAGTCAGTTTTCGAACAGGAGTTAGAATTTGTCAACCTCTCCCATCATCTACCCATCTCCGAAGCGAGACGCAAGGAAATTCAGGTGGCTACAGAACAATATGAATGTCTGCAGGAGGTCAAGCAGCTCGTTATGCGAAGATGGCCACAAAGTAAGACGCAGGTACCGCAGACAGTGGCACCTTATTTTCCTTGGCGCGACGAGATCGGAGTGCAAAACGGCGTATTATTTCGCGGAAAGCAAATTATAGTCCCTGGTGCGATCCGTCAGAAAATTATGACCGCGCTTAATTCTTCTCACATCAGCATTAATGGTACCCTACGACGAGCACGCGAGCTGTTCTACCGGCCCGGAATAAATGACCACGTTAAGACGTTCATTCAACGATGTGCTACGTGTCGTGAAGTAGATCCAGCTTAGGCGAAACTGATTCTCATCCCGCATACCGTCCCATCTCGACCATGCGCGAAAGTAGCCGCCGATCTCTTTGCCGTTGAAAGGTATGACTATATGGTCACGGTTAACTACATGAGCAATTTTTGGGAAGTAGACAGGATGGACAGCCACACTTCTCAACCCATCATACAGAAACTGAAACTGCATTTTGCACGGCATGGCATACCGGATACAGCAATGTCGGACAATGGGCCCCAGTATGTTTCAGCAGAGTTTAGTCGTTTCAGCCAAAACTGGGGTTTTGATCATGTTACTTCGAACCCGGGCTACCCACAATCAAACGGGAAAGTTGAAAGGTAAAAGAAATACCCAATTTGAGATCAAAATAAGGTTTTCATTCACAAAAGTATAAGAAAAAGGACTTCAATCACTAGAATCGTCTTTCGCTCCATCCAACAATAAGCAAAATAATCACATTTCAATTTGTTCGAAGCAGGACAATAGGTATGATATCCGTGACATGGCTATGAAGCAAGACAGTTCAAAAATTAAGTTTAAATTAAGTAAAACTGTTCAAATGGACTTGGAAACTGAGCGATCAACCCGTTCCATCAAAATGTTGTCAATTCTAAAATGATTGGAGATTAACTGAAACGGGCAAAGACAACAAGAGCATTCTTTCAGATGATTGAAGAAACCTGGATAGTATCTCGCATTTCATCTCACATAACCTCAACTCTCAAATTGAGTGAGCAACATGCATGGCCCTAAACAACGATGGACTTAGCTGAGCAACACGCAAAACAGAAATGATTTTAACTTAAACAAAGTGGTGAAATCAATGGTGCACTCCAAGTGAGAATTAGTCGAGCAAAGTCAATAACAAGATTGAGAGACATTAAGTACCCAAGAAATACCCTGGATTTCTCCAGCCCATAATACAACTATAGTTAAAGATAAATGAATGGATTGATTGCTCCCAGGAAAATATGAGTCGTACGAACCAGAGGAACACTTATGCAAAGGCTTGCATCAAAATTATCTAAGACAAAGTGTTTAGCAAAATTCAAGCCTATAATCTTACTCAAATGTTTTCATTCAATAAGATTCAATTCATGTCTATTCTCAAGTAGCAAAAAAATACCCTGGAATCCTCCAGCCAATAATACCACTATGGTTAAAGATAACTGAATGGGTTAATTGCTTCAAGACGAATATGACTCGTAAAATTCAGAGCAACAATTATGCAAACGCTTGCATCAGAATTATCAAGGACAAAAGTGTTTGGTAAAATGCAAGCCTATAATCTTACTCAAATGTGTTCATTTTTTCATTCATTAAGATTCCATGCAGGTCTACTATCAAATAAACTGCTGAATGTAAACCTGCAGGTAAGGATTGAATAGAATCTAAACGTTTACTATAACAGGTGTTACGACTAATTGTATGTATCTCAGAGCTGCAGCACAGCAGAATACATTAGAGCTGCAAGACAGCAGTATAGCGAATAAGCTACTGAACTCGAGGAGAGTCACAACGCAGAGAAGGCGCGTCTCCATGAGACAACAACCAATTTGGAGGCGCTTGATGCTAACAGGCAAAAGATGTTGCTAAACAGGTGTATAGCGTCAACCAAGCTAAGCGTAAGAAAATTCTGATTGTTTTGTTGAAGATCATAGCGAATGCAACAGTATGTATAGGGAAGAAGAGGTTGGTACCTGTGGCGCAAGAACAGGACCTGTTACTATGAGTGATGCTGCGGTTAGTTGGCCTCAAAACCATGTCCGGTAGTGGAAAACAATGTGAGGACTGAGGCTCAGTCTGTTTTCTAACTCATGTTACCATAGCTGATAGAGTTCAATATCTGCCCCTTTTTACTGACGCAGCTTCTGTTGAAGTATTCACTAGTACCATAATAGGTACATCTGTTCTCTGTACTGAATTGGCAAGTTCTGGAGGAATATAGAAGCAGTAGACTTTTTGTATTAGATAGAACGGCTCCCTTTTAGTTGTTGCTGGTGATAACAGATAGTAGTGCAACAATAGGAGAGTCTACTGGAGCTGGTGATTCATCTTGAAGAGCAAAACATGCAGATGCTGCCTAGAAACCTTTACACAGATACCAAATGCACAGACTAATATATTGGCAGACCAAGCTAGGGCGGCAGCTAGGAGAACCTTCCGGGTATGGCTGTGTATACAGGCAAAGGTGGAGATGCTACTGATGATTGCATTTGCAGAGTGCAGTGGGCAACAGTTGCATCACTTTTCTGTTGTAAAAACTATTATTGTAAAATTTTGCTTGATATTGGTGCATGATAGATTTGCTGTCTCATCATACCGGTTATGTTGCGGAGACGTAAGCCAATGGATTTGCCAAGTCGTAGAAACGGGTGAAGAAACGAGAGGCCAGAGCAGCGATGTTTGATGATGACGAAGGATTGATGCAGTTTGGCATTGTCGTGCAATTGATTGTATAAAAAGAGGAAGATTTGGCTATCATTATTCCATTGTCTATGTCAACTATCCTGACCTTCAAATTTCTAGTGTAGATAGTGTAGTAAAGCATATTTTATGAGTCAATTTGGAGAGTGTCCTGCTTACTGAACCTGCTGTAGCATAGATGAAAACGTGGTTTTAGTAATGTTGTCTGTAGCTTTGATAACTGCTATGACGTTGGACTGCCATTAAATGATGCTGAATACGATTAGCCAATCAGTACGCAGACTATACTTTAGCAAGGCGTTGATATGTTGTGGTCATTATCAGTGCTGTTCGTCACGTAAGTAGTTCCTTTCGTTACGTCCATATTCATATACTATAATTAGAATCACAGTTCGCCATGCTTGTTGAACCCATGCTATTGCATTTGGTCAAGTTCAATCACAAACGAAAGTAGAGCATACGTATCACACCGAAAAAAAGACAGATAAAACAATGCAAAGACAGCATTGATCATAATAAATCAAATTCGGGAGCCGTTGGAAGCGAAAAAACCGAAAAAAGCATCAGGGTACGTTTGCTTATCCGGACATTTAGCTCCAAGCACGCTAAAATGACGTAAATGTGTGTTGCGCAACCGTCAGACCATTCTATCGGTATTTACATCTCGCTTGACTTTCCTGTTCTGCATCGTTGCTTTTCTTTTCCCATTGCATTGATAGATTTTCGACGCAAAAGTAAGTTTCGCGGCAACCAGTACACGGCACCAAAGAAGACAATAATGGAGATGACAAGCTCTGCGTCCAAGTTGCGCGACTCGTCGTACGACGTGGGAACGCTAACGTATTCGTCGTCATCGACTATGGAAGGTTACCGCGTGATTGACGTTGGCGTTCTTGCAGAATTTCTTGCCGCCAATCTCGTACGCAAGAAGTGCTATAGTTAAGCAACACTTTCAGAACTAGAAGACGAGCGCATGGGATGGGCGTCAAAGCTGACTTTGAAGTGCCAGACGTGCCAGAATGAAAAACAATCGTACACCAGCAAGAAGCTTTCCTACGGGGCATTTGACGTTACCACACAAATGATTCTTTCGATGAGAATGATTGGGTATTTACTTGATCCGCTTCAGCGCTTTTGTAGCTCCATGAACATGCCAAGTTACATGGGAGACGCCACGTACAAGAGTCACGTAATCTCTCTCCTCAAAGCAGCGACAGAGGCAGCCGAAGGAAGCATGAAAAATGATGAGTTGAGGGGCCGATATGAACGAATCCAGACGGCACTATTGGCATTGGTGTGTGTGGAGATGGAAGCTGGCGAAAGAGAGGCTACTCATAAGTCCATGGTGTGGTGAGACGTAAAGACATGTGACATATACGCCAGTGATTTTGATTGGTGATTGGTCCGGTATTGTGTTTGGCTGAGCTAGGGTAGAATAATAAGAGGCATTGATTCTGATTGAGTTAGATTTGACTGGGTAGCTGTAGCGAGTAGAAGTTGATTAATATTGCGTTTACAATATACGGCACGGTCAACAGTTGGGCAGTCTACGCGTCCTCTCTCGTAAGGTGCTGCGTCCGTCTTCGGTAACTCTGTAACATGTGGGCACGGTCATTTCTATCGTTTCAGGAGAGCTTGTTGACGTTTCAGTCAAGTCCTCATACTGCCGTGCCTGCACCATGTGCCCTAAGAAAGAAGGAACAGCTGAATATGATGAGTGGCTCCAAAAACATCTTACCAACTGCCACAAATACTACAGTGGATCATCAGGAGGCATGGATGTGTCCAGTATCATTGATATTTTCAAGAAGCCTGTGGCCACAAGAAATACATGATACACCGAGTTTTTGGGCGATGGTGACAGCAAAGCGAACAAAGGAATCAACTATGTTGCACCACATGGCTCAGATCTCTTGGAGAAAAAAAACTTGAATGTATTAACAATGTGTCCAAAAGACTGTATGACCGCCTGGAAAAAGTGAAAACAAATCATAATAGGGAGAAGTTATTGGATGGGAAGGCTATTGATGGAAAGACCAAGTTATCGAATGCACTAACGAAAGAGTTACAGATGTATTACGGGAAGGATATAAGGTAAACCAGGCTAGCTTGGAAAATATGAAGAAAGCTATCTGGGCAATATACTATCATAAATCATGTACAGATGACGAATCACAACACAATCTTTGCGTAGATGGCTAGGACACATGGTGTAAATACAAGAAGGACACCTCCACCTACACCCATCATGACTGGATATCAAAGGCCATCGCTGAGGTGATCAAGCCTTGCTACACGGAATTAACCAGCCACGGCCTTCTGACTAAGTGCGTACACGGCGAAACGTCGAGTGCCGATGAAGGCTTCAACAATGTATCATGAAGGATAGCTCCAAAGTCGGAATTCTCTAGACTTCCGACTTTGGAGCTAGCTTTCTATTTACATGTACTGTGGTTCAATGGTGGGGAAAGTGCTATAGTGATAATGTCTAGTAGAGAGGTTGGGGGAAATAGGTACTTTGCCATGGCAACAGTGAATACGATGAATGAGACAAGGGTCAAAGAGAGTCAGCACAATGAGAAGCCAGAGTCTAAGAGGAGGAGGTATGAATTGAAGAGAAACAGGAGCAAATAGCAGAAGAAAGAACTAGCAAAGGCAGGTGCAGAGGACGGTGGGGAGCAGTTTTAAGTTAGAATGCATTGTATACCGTTGTATTTTTACAGTTAGCACACACAATTGAATAATTTTGAAAATCTGGATATAATCAACTTTAAAGGAAACGTCTATGAAAAATAATCCAATTTAAATCAATCGTGTCTACTTGGCGCCCTACCAGTCTTCTGGCAGAGGAGTAGAAAGGTCGCCAGGTATCGACGCAGACCTGAAGCAGACCGTCCTTGGGTGACCCAATTGGGGAGACTCCCTCACATTTGCTTCATATCTCTTGTTCTTAGGACGGAAACTACGGAAACTTCGTGAAACTGCTACATGCTACAGGATCGAGATAGACGTAGAACAAGACCACCTACATACAAGTTGCAGCCGCTGGGTCGTAAAAAGCCAATTTTAAAAATGTGTTCGCTACCTTCTCAGCCCGTAATAGAAGACGACGTGGATTCACTGCGATTCGTTGCAAATGACCCGTTGCAACTACCTTGTGCAACAGTTAATTTCACCGACATATGAGAAATTTCAGCAAGAATTTTGAATTAATCGACTGTGGTATCATTTTTCACCCATTAGTTAATGACTTGAAACGATATGCGAGTGGTTGATACGCGGCCTCCGTCGTGATCAGTAAATTGCTATCGTTTGAATTGACTTATAGGTTTACTAATTTATTAAGAAGACCTACGTTTCTAAAACTCCTTCTAACTCTAGACTGTCAAACCGTAATTACCAAATAGCAAAATATTCAAGATGTTAATGAAGGGGCGAACAAAGTGAATTGTTGTGTTTCGGATGATTGCTACTGTATAGACTACAAATAAATTGCAGTAGAATACGTAAGACGTTATAATGTAAAGTTGCCTTGACAATAGGTAGTTAAATTACAAAAAGCACGTGTACGCCGTAACGACCAGTAAAAGAGTACAAGTGGTAGTAGTAGTAAGACAAGAAAGGATATGTTTAGGCGCAAAGAGAAAGTTGCAGTGACTTAATATACGAGTTCTGGCATTCTCTAGAATAGATACTACATTTCGTTTACTTTACTACAAAATCTTGCTAAGTAAGACAAAACAAATTGAAAGTGTTAGTTTCACGTTATAGGCTGTTCCATCTTTAGCAAAAGATATGGTAATCTAGGGTGATTTCGTCCTCGGGGTATTTTCGTGCAGTTTGATTTCAATGTCAGACAATGGCGCTGAACCACGTTCTATTCTAATAAGTAAGCAGTCGTTAATGAACAGCTGATTGCTTAGCACTCCAAAAGTACAAATAAATGAACAGTGCTATCGTTCTAGAATCTCAACACCTACTTTTTAACTTGCTTGGTAAATAAATTTCAAGAACAAAGGTCGTTTGGCAGTTATGTTTACAGCCTTAGTATTCCGCTTTCGGTGCTAAGATATGTCAGTGGCAAACTCGCTCGAGAGATAAGAATTGCTAGTTAAGAGACATCATGCAATGATGCGGAGACTTATCCCTACATGATTCACTGGCGCTCCACTCAATGACGACCACTGTTGTAAATTTCAACTCCAATAACTGAAAATTACGTAGCAGTAAAGTAGTTTAGCTTCTAGGTGTACAGTTGTTAGAAGGCAGCTATGGTTGGTAACAACGAGTGCAAACCTAAGGAGACCTAATAGTATTGTACTAAAACTCTTGCAACTGCACGGATTATCTGAAGACAAATTTGATACCAATGTGATATTCAGAAGGGTGTCTGATCGTCATGGTGACACAATCAGCAACAACGTAAACGTACTGCGTACTAGCTATTGTTAGAGCAGTAACCGATCCGTTTTAAGTAGAAAAGAGATGTAGAAGCACGACTAGTAAGTCAGCGACCATGTATTTCGACGGACGATAGTGTCTATGGTAACGGCCGGACATTGTACAAATATCACTATTGTCTGAACTAAAAGAAAATATTGCGGACATGATGTCCACACAAGATTGATGCCAATGCTTTTGCAATAGCATATCCCATTATAGCAGTGCAGTACTATCTGCAATAATTGCTACAATTAACACCTAAACTGGAGAGTTCAATGCGTCGTTATCAGTTTCTGTGATGTTTACTACTTAACTGAGATGGATGCTTTCAGTTTCCCAAGGCTAGATCTTTCTACAACGTTCTCGATGACGTTGGAATGGCAGTCTACCCTACCGATGCGCCTTGTGGTTTCATCCCTGTGTCTGTATGGTGAAAGCAACTGATTATATCTCTTTGCTAGTCATGTGGCCAATAGTAACGAAGAAAAGTTATCATACTTACATACGCACACTTGTCATGAAGGAGTGGCGAAACAACCCAGATCTTTACGCCGACTAATTAATAGCGCGAGTGAAAATTTAACTACACGCGAACAAGCCATTGCGCTTGAACTCTCTTCTATCACAGACACTTTGCGACGTTGCTTTCAACGCCTTTACAAACGGTATAGATGACAACCTGCCAAAGCACAACGGGTACCTCAACGCAATTCACTGTGCGTCACAGTCGGTGAGAAGAATGGCATTAATGCTGGAGTGTTTGAAATGGCAGCCCTGGCCAGTACGTTAGGCAGATATGTTTATTCAGTGTATCCAACACAGATAAACTAGTCTATCGAGAATACCTGCGAACCTCATACGCACCTAAGGAAAGGAAAAGTGAAGGAAGACAAGACCTAATTGTCTGGTCTTGCACCAGAAGTAGATTAGACTGCGAAATTCCTAGTCCAAACCATTAATTCCCTTGTGTACCACATTCAGCTACATGTAGTGACGGATTTGCGGCATCTTTTGCACGTAAAGCCAGAAAAAATAAGCAGCGTGTCGAATTTTTTACTGCCGCAATCCAGCTTCACGAAAAAAGAAAGAAGAGTGCAGTAGTTACTCATCAATCAAAACCGTCAAAGTTATAGACTCAGATGTCAGCATTCCTTTCAAATCAGGGAAACAGCAAGTTCAATATTTGTACATGTATTATTGTTTATCTGATATTGTGGCATCCGACACCGCAATGGGTATTGATAAATATTCTACTTTATCAGATTTTGTGATCAATTCATCAACTTGCTCCACAAATCAATATTCTGTTGCTGTTAAGACAAACACAGACAGACAATCAAACAAACTCTAGCTTCTCTCGTTTGCTGGGAAATGTTGACATCAGTGGAAATATGTGGACACCAAGTGATGTTGCCAGTAACAATAGGAGGATTTGGTATGACTTACCTAAACAAAGTGGTACAATTTGCTTTTGTTGCCAGCTGGGCAAATTCTCTTAAGTTGTTGCCTGATCGCTTTCCTGTTCTTCAAGGTAAAGTCAACTCTCTAGTGATATCATCTAATCATGCGCGTGATATTGGGCTAACATTAGAACACCATCTGAAAGATATTTCCAAGTTGTCGAATTTGTAAACAGTAAACCGAAGTGCTTTCCAGGAATTCGACTGACAGCAGATGGAAGTTGCTTCCAATATCCAGGAGATTGTTCCATCTCTCCCTGCACTGGTGAAGGAAGTGGAGCGACAGGTTCACAACCCCAAGATAACTGTACTAGAAGCTCTCAGCAAACAACTAGAAGATAGCCTAGACTTTTACGGGTCGTCGACTCACGTGTGACTTCCCCTCCTACCAGTCCTGAATTAGTCGGTAATATTCGTTGTCTTCAACTCATTCTAAACAGTTCGCTGGATGCCTGCAACACTGCTCTATGCCTGCAACACTGCTCTATGCCTGCAACACTGCTGTATGCCGGAGCAGCGACGACAGACGTAGTTTTGTCTCTGAGACGTCGATAATCACAGTTGGCTTTCAAGGAATGTGTGGAAGACCATATTTCTATCTTCCTGGTAAATCTCTCGACGTTTGTCAGAGCATTGGCTTAAGCCTAGTTCATAATACGACACTGAAGCTGACGTTGACGCTGACGATGATGGTGGACGTTGACACTGACGCTGACGCTGACGCTAACGATGACGTTGTACCATTCACAGTATTTTTTCGTGAGCGTCATGAGACGTTGGTCAGCACCTGTCGGGATACCCAAGCGCTAAGCGCATGCTAACGCACGTTATTGTGACACCACGTGTGCATCATAGATAGAAGAAGAAATTGTAATTCTTCTACTTCTCATTCGTCGCCGTAGGCGTAGAGCCAAAGAATCTCAACAACGGTAAATGTGGGTCAGACCGCTCTTACAACGAAGGCGGCAGGCAAGTCTTTGTATTTTTTAAATGCACGCACCAAAGACAAGGATAACTCAAAACGCTGTCGATTAGACCCTTCATGCCAAATCCGAGATTAAACAGGGCTGTTCTTTGATTTGTAGAAAGTAATCACATGTTTTCCAGTTACGTTGATACACTTCCGGCATCGACGCTAGAGTTGAACTCGAGTCAACCGCTGGACGAACGCTGCGACGATCGTCGCCGAAGTTGAATGTTCACAATATGACGCCCACACTAGCGTCATGGTCATCGTCAGCGTGTTATCGTCAGTGTCAACGTCAGCGTCGTATTGTGAATAGGGCTTTACAACGGAAAAATGTTGCCAGGAATATTGGTGTTTCTACTCGGACGTTGCTTCGAAGGAGAGACGAGTATGGTATGGCTGAAGGGTTGACTAAATTTGATGAAATGACACAGTGAGCACGATCAGATTGTTGAGAACTGCTTTGCTACAACTCCTAATGCAGGAGAATCGTACATCCGGGGATCCATTAGTCATCTTGGACTTCAAATTCAGAGAGAATGAATACAAGAGTCAATAAGTCGAGTTGACGGTGTCAGTCGATCTCTGAGGCGTATCCTTACATCATGCGCAGGCATTACACTGTCCTAGGCTCAAACTCCTTGTGGTATATATGTACGTGTGTGTGTGTGTGTGTGTGTGTGTGTGTGTGTGTGTGTGCGTGCGTGCGTGTGTGTGTGTGTGCGTGTGTGCGTGCGTGTGTGCGTGTGTCGACAAACTAAGGGCAGGTTTGATCTTAGATGATGCAAAAGGTGCTATAGATGCATCCGAAACCGTCAGTTTGGGAAGAACGGGGATCATGAGAGATCGTTCAGAGCGGAGTGGTGTGAGATGTACCTATGGCTTCACAATGACATTAGGCTCGATGCCGCGTTTTGTCATGTATGCATGAGCGCTACTCTGACTGATCGAGGACCTCTGCTGAAAAGTTCGAAGCGTGATCCAGCCTTCAACGCCAAAGGCTTCACTTACTGGCAAGATGGGACAACTGCTTTCAAGAAGCACCAAAGAAGTGACTGCCATCGGGAAGAAACCGAAGTACTTCTTCTTCCTAAGCAAGTCTTGGGAGACGTCGGTGAGCTCTTAAGTCAAGCGCATCGAGAAGAGAAAGCAGCTAATAGAAGGATGTTTGTGATAATCTTACAAAACATCAGATTTCTTGCCAGACAGGGTCTACCATTGAGAGGTTATGCTGATGACGCAGATAGTAACTTCATTCAGCTGTTGCGCCTGCAAAGTATAAACTACCTGGAAATAAAGACATGGCTGGAGAGGAAAACAGACAACTACACTTCACACGAAATTCAAAACGAATGCATGCAACTCATGGCTCTTTACATTCTTCGAAATGTAGCTCAGAACATTAGTGATAGTGCCTGTTTTATTATCATGGCGGATGAATGCACTGATGTATCTAACAAAGAGCAGTTTGTCATTGTAATCAGATGGGTATCAGAGGATCTGCAGGAGCATGAAAGTTTTATTGGTCTCTATGAAGTGGATAGGATTGATGCCAACCGCCTTGTTCATAGCATCAAGAACGTTCTTTTGCGAATAAACGTGAACATATCTCATTGCCGTGGCCAGTGTTACGACAGAGCTTCGAACATGAGATGAAGCAGAAACGGTGTAGCTACTCAAATCCTTTCGTTAGAAAGATGTGCCGTGTACATGCACTGCTTTGGGCATTCTCTCAATCTCGCAATTGCGGACACCCTCAAGCAATCCCCTGCTTGTCGTGAAGCCCTCGAGATAGCATATAAATTTCAAAACTGATAAAGTATTCTCCTAAGCGAAATGCAGCATTCAACAGGATCAAGACATAAATCTCTCATGAGGATGCTAGAGGTAGCGTTGGTATTAGGTCATTTTGTCGTACCCGATGAACTGTTAGAGGGTATGCTATTACTAACACCATTGAAAACTATAGTGTATTGAGTCAACTTTGAGAAGAAAGTCTTGAAGCTAGGATGGAACTAGACTTGAAAGGAAGAGTGATTGGAGTAATGACACAACTGGGACCTAACAGACTTCTCTTTGGGCTAAAGCTGTCCGAAAAAATTTTGAGGGTAACCGACAGTTTGAGCAAAACAATTCAAAAGACATCGCTCTCATTCGCTAAGGGCCAAAGACTGGAAAAATGACTATCGAAACATTAATGAGTATGAGGAATGACAAAGCATTTGTTATGTTGTTTGAAACAGTTAAGCGTGACTGTGATCGACTGGATACTGACCAAACTACACTTGCGAGGAAAAGAAAAGCACCAAAGCCTTTTGAAGTAGGTGAAGGTGATTGATACCACTCTCCTACTGTTCAGGAATATTTTCGAATGATTTAATATGAGGCTCTTGATCCTGCTGTTTCTAGCATGCAAGAACGATTCAACTACCCAGGATATGCAATCTGAAGTAATCTTGAATCACTACTGTTAAAAGCAGCAAAACAAGAAGACTACTCCTGTGAACTGAAAGAAGTCCTCTCATTCTATAAGGGTGATATCAATGACAAAGATCTTGCCACACAGCTGGAAATCTTCAGCACCAATTATTGTTCAAAGGACTCCATTTGTAAGAAATCAGTACCTTTTCAGGACATTCTCATCTTTCTAAAGACACCATCAGACAGCCAAAGGTCATTTCTAAAAAAAGGTTGTGCCATAGCTCGGCCGATCAACGTCATGCCAGCAACCAATGCAACAAGTGAAAAGGCGTTTTCAACCATGAGAAGACTGACAACATATTTACGAAGTAGATGTGGACAGGCAAGGCTGAACCACCTCATGTTGCCGAGGATTTATCGCGATAGTTTAGACAGACTTGAACTTTCTGAAGTCGCAAGAGCCTTTCTGAAACGCAATGAACATCGTTTACGTGTTTTTTGGTGATTTCATTTAGCTGTTCAAAATCGTTTTAATAGAAAGCAGACGGTATTGTCAATTCTGCCTTTTTAAGTCACGTGATTTAGTCAGACTGTATTGTAAATGTTGCCTTTTAAGTCACGTCATTTTGGCCACGCCTCTTAGCGCGCGCTATACCCGACCAATGCAATTTTGCTTCTGTCGGGCCTGATATTGTAAGAAAACTCTCTTTTGGACAGTTCGCTTGGTAACAATTGGCACAATGCAATGTTATTAGTACTGTAGAAACAGACCCGAAAACGATCGCTACGCTTTCAGACATTGTTACAAGTTCCCATTACAACACCGGGTATGAGGCGTACGGTTGTTACCTCTCCTACTTATTATCGGTCACATATCAGACAAGACGTCCGTTCAGGCAGCATTACTCCATAATTTCGATCCGATCCGTCCTTTAGTTTCCCAACATTTGACTGAGTGCAGATGGAGCAGACGGACGAACACCTGATTGGTATACCAAATTCAAAGGAGTTGAATTAAACAGTCGTGTGAATGCAGGCCGAGGTGGCCTGGCCCACCGAAACTTGCCGTACCAGCGTGGGTTCGCCCGGGTAAGTACTGCTTCAAATCATCATGTCAATGCGGGCTAAGTTGACGTCCGAGCATGCTCAGTAGATACCAAAATGGCGTGGTCAGAGCACGAAACCTTGTACATCATCAAATTGTGGGGTAAGGACAGCATCCACGTTGTAATTGAAGGCTGCCCTAAAAACAGGAAGTCTACGTTAAATTAGCGGAACAAATGAAGGAAGCTAGACTCACGAACAGGTGTGCAGTGCCGGAAAGAATGAAAAAAAGTTGAAGGGATACTACAACAAGCCAAAGAAAAACAACAACGAGAGTGGACGAGCGAGTCATTCTACCAGAATATTTGAGGCGATAGACAGCATCCTGTGGCACAGGCCATCAACTTGCCCAGTTGTTCTGTTTGGATAGTGAAGGAAGTTCGGCGATAGGCGGTTTCTCACGCACAAGTTCACTCAGTCTGGAGGAAAGTTCCACTTCCGCCACAGCAGCCGTGTGGTCGAAGGCTCCAGTGCTGACCCTTGCAAAATCACGTCTGCTAGTGGTAAAGAGAAAAAAGGAATGAAAAGACAACAGCAATGCAGGAATAGTGTGCAGAAGTAAAGGCAATGAGGAAAGAATGAAATACATGATGGAAACTATAATAAACCTGTTGAGTAAAATGAAGAAAACAGAAGCAGCACTATTAATGAAGCTAGAGAACAGAAGGATGAAGTACGAAGATTAGAGAGAGAGAGAGAGAGAGAGAGAGAGAGCAAAGAGAGAATGCAGAAAAGCGAACAAGAGAGGAAAGGGAGTATGAAGATAACAGAATAACGGAAGGGAACTTCAACTGCAGATATGCAGTTGATGGTAGGACTTGGAAACCAAAAGAAAGATCAGTATGGCCAGCCATGACCATATTCCGATTCGCACTGTTGTTACAGTTGCATCTATTTGTTGTAGTTGTATTTATATTTTTAGAGTTGAATCTATTAATTGTTAGAGTTACATCTACATATTTTTAGAGTTATATGTATTTGTTGTTGGAGTTGCATCTGTTTCCATAACTGTAGAAGTGCAGTAGTATGCTGTTGAAGCAATAACTAATATTATAATTAAAATATAAAACAACTAATATGTCATTGCAACCAATTAATTACTTTACCAGGTTGCAAAGTGCCTAACTAGGGCATCACGAATATGTGACGGTCTGCCATTGACACTGGTAGTTCGGGGTACTTCTGATTGCCAAAGTTCTGTACTACTCCTTCTATCCAATGATCATCAAACGATTCAGTGAGTTTTTCTCACATATTGTGGAGAACACAAGCAGCAATAACATGCTGAACTTTGCAAATGTACATGTATCTCCTATTTTTAGTCGCCTCGAGCGAGCTTTCAAACGACCGAATGCATTTTCAACAACTATCCCGGCTCTTGAGTTGTTAATTGAAATTTTTTCTTCGTTCGGTCAAGTGTTCATTTTAAGGAAGCGGATTATGCAGCCTCTTTAACAGTGGATATGAAGAATCGACAATGAAGAATACCAGCCAAAGACTCTTGCATCGTGTACTTTTCCAGGTCAGCCAACATTGATATCTAGAAACACGTACCTGTTGTCAACAACAGCTTGGAGAATGACAATACACCAACCCTTCTTGTTGCAACAATCAGTGTGGTTGAGTGCAGATGGTGCAAATAGTATCTGAGTACTATCAATGGCTCCCACACCCTGAAGAAATTGAATAAACTAGTAAATCCTTCAATGACAATCGCAAGTATTTCTCCTCTAGGAAATGGAACAAAACTTCCCACGAGGCAGTCGACAATTGATTGAAAAGTAGTTTTCATTTCGGTTGTGTTAGTTTAAAATATCCTGGTAAACTCTTTTACTGTCCCGATTGCAAACCAAAGAGACAATAGTGAATACATGAGAGTTGCGTATATGAAAGTATGTCAATTAGAAACTTTTCAGTTGTATTGCGGATGGTGTACCACTCTATTTCAGTGACGCGCTGAACGGCGCGCAGTCGCCCTGTAAATATATGCCAGGCAGGAGGAGCGGTGATGCTGTAGTATTTTACCTCCCGAGAGGAGAGATGTGACTCTAGAGTTTTACTTCCGGGGGAACTTGACGCTGGGGCAGAGTCTCCGGGGAAAACTTGACGCCGGGGCAGAGTCTCCCGGGAAAACTTGACGCTGGGGCAGAGTCTCCCGGGAAAATTTGACGCTGGGGCAGAGTCTCCGGGTGAAATTGACACTAAGGGCAGAATCTCCGAGGACGGAGTTTCTACTCGAAGGGACGGAGTTTGTACCCTAGCGTACTTCCTCCGGGAGGAGAATTGACACTACTGTAGAACCTCCGGGGGGAGGTTCTGACGCTAGACTAAAGCCTCCGCGAGAGACTCCACACGGGAGAAGTCCCACCCTGTGACACCGGAATGCAATTGGCGTACGCAAAGGAAACCGAAGACCCAGTCTGCATATCAAGTAGATGCAGAAGATGTAAGCCTCATTTGTTCTTTGTCTGGTAGAGGAGGGGTCAAGGTGACAATAACGGTGGCAGGCAGGCATGTGGAGATGGAAGTGGACACAGGAGCTTCGGTGAGTATTGTACCGACTCAGATGTATAATGAAGTTCTATCCCACGTACAGCTGAAGAAGGGCACTGCCCAACTTCAATCATATAGCGGTGAACGATTAAATGTGAAAGGAGAAGCTATTGTACCAATCAAGTATGGAATGCAACCATCAATGGAGCAGTTGATTGAAGTAGATGTGAGTGATAAGCCATCAATCTTGGGATGAGATTGGTGTCAAACCTTAAGCCTGTTTGGGCTTCTGTTAAAAGTCGACAAAAAATGTTTAATGTACTTGAGAGTTTCTCCAGTTGTTTGCAGAAAAAGTACGTACTTTGCAAGGCTATCAAGCCAAGATAACTTAGTATTCAGATTCCAAGTCACGGTTCAATAGGCCACGCCCAGTGCCTTATGCCTTACAACAGAAGGTAGAGGAGGAGCGTAATCGACTACAGAAAGAGGGCATTATGCTGCCAGTGGAAAACAGTGAGTCGGCAGCACCTACTGTCACTGTGAGAAAGGCTTATAATTCTACCAAAATTTGTGGGGATTACAAGGTGACAAAAACCTCCTACCAATCCAATGCCGAACCCACAAGATTTATTCGCAACTTTAGCTGGAGGCCAGTATTTCACTCGACTAGACATAAAACAAGCGTACCAGCAAATGAAGATTCTTCTGGATAGTCAAAAGTATCTCACAGTAAATACTTCCAAGGAACTGTGTTTACACTAGAATGCCTTTTGGCATTGCTACAGCTCCTGCCATTTGGCAGCGAGCAATGGATGGAATTTTTATAGTGACCCCAGGAGTAACCTGCTATCTAGATGACATTTTGGTGGCTGGGTCATCGGAAGCAGAACATGATGAGAGGCTACGACAAATCTTGAAACGACTGAGTGAAGTCGGAGTTCGGTTGAAGAAAACAAATGTGAGTTCAAGAAAACTCCGGTAGAATACTTGGGTCATGTGGTAGATGCTCAAGGGTTGCGACCCGCAGAGAATACGCTGAGTGCTATTAGGCATGCACCAAAGCCATCTAATGTGTCTGAGCTCAAAGCTTTCCTTGGTTTATTGAACTATTATAACCAGTTCCTGCCACGCTTGTCTACCACTTTGCAACCCTTACACGTGTTGTTAGAAAAAAACTTCCTGTAAATGGCAACGGGAACAGAACACAGCTTTTCAGGAGGCAAAGCAGAAATTGTTAGAGTCTAGTGTCTTAACACATTATTATCTGCGGAAACCAGTACGGTTGACATGCGATGCCTCACCTTATGGTGTGGTAGCTTGATTGAGCCATGTTATGGCTGATAGTTCAGTGCAGCCCATTGCTTTCGCATTAGAAACTCTATCCAAGGCGGAACAAAACTATGCGAAAATGGAAAGGGAAGCACTGGCGTTAATTTTCGGTGTCAAACAATTTCGCTAATACTTGGTGGAACGTTCATTCACTTTAGTTATGGACCACAGACCACTGTTGAAAATTGTGGGTCCAAAGGAAGGAGTTCCGTCATTGGCTGCCACGCGACTACAACGATGGGCACTAATCACTAGTGCGTATAACTATGACGTGGAATACATCGCAAGAGCCAACAATAAAGAAACTGACATGCTGTCAAGATTGCCAGTTCCTGTGAAGGTCATCGATCCCAAAGAGGAGATTTATGGCTTAGATTATTGTGAGTAGTTACCTGTCACTGCAAAAGAATTAGACACTGAGACTAGTCACGATGCGGTACTAAGAAAAGTATACAAACAAACTCGTTTTGGTTGGAATTTCAAGGCACAAGTACCTCCAGAGTTACAGCCTTACAACAGGCGGGCTGAGGAACTAACCATGGAAAAAGGGTGTTTGTTGTGGGGAAACAGAGTGATTATCACTCCAAAATTGCAATCCACTCTTCCAGGAGAGATACATGAAGGGCACCTCGGGATCAGTCGGATGAAAGCACTCGCATCCAGCTTTATCTGGTGGCCGAGACTGGATATAGATATTGAAGATTTGGTCAGATCCAGTCCCGAATGTCAGAGTTCTAGAAATCTTCCAGGCCACACAGTTCCACATCCTATGGTTTTTCCAGAAGCACGTTGGAGGAGGATACGTGCAGATTTTGCAGAGTGGAAAGCGAAAATATATCTACTGTTGATTGGTGCCTATTCCAAATGGCCAGAAATTCACGAACTGGGCACACATGTTACAGCTACGCAGACTGTGGAAGCTATGAGGAGGACATTCAGTATTCATGGTATTCCTCACAAGCTGGTCACGGATATCGGACATCAGTTCGTTGCTCACGAGTTTGAGGAGTTCATCAGGGCCAATGGTATTAGACACCAACGTCCACCTCGCTACCATCCTTCGTCAAACGGCCAAGTAGAGAGATTGGTGCAGGAACTAAAAAGAGCTTTAAGACAAAGCCAATAGAACGATCTATTAGTGACTAAATCTGTTTGTTCTTACTGAAGTACAGGACTACACCTAACTGTACTACCGAAAGGACACACGCCGAGATATTAATGAAGAGAGAGCTGAGGACAAAGTTGACACTCTTACGTCTTGATGTGGGAGGAGAAGTGAGAGATACTCAATATGATGAATACCACCGAGCCTCAGTAGTAACACGGAGTTTGAACCCTGGGCAGAACGTTAGTATTTGAATCCCAGGAGAAAAGGACGAGGAAATGGCTTCATGAGGTAATACTTCGAAGATTGAGACAAGTGATCTATTTGGTGGAAGTAGATGGACAACACAGATATGCAAACATAGAACATCTCGGAGTTCGAGACATCAGAAGTATACCGATACCGGTTGCTGAGCCTACATCTACTGATGCTGTTGAAGTGAACATACCTGATATGAAGATACCATTATCAATAACAGAACAAGCATGTAAATCTCTGGAAGTTCCACTTCAACCAGAGCAAGATCCACTACCTTCCAACCAGCCAGCAGAAGTACCTTCTGCGAAGGAAGCAGCTGATACTACAGAAGAAACACAAGGAAGAAGATATCCCAAGAGACAGAACAGACAGATACCAGTTAGGTATCGTTCAACTGAAGGAAAGAGGAGTGTAGTAAATTAATTACTTGCATGTTTGCGGTTAGCATTAGAGTTTACGCAGGACACTAGTTGTGTTAGTTCGAGTGGGTAGTTGACAATACACGGCTATTGATTGTATACACTACACTCCAAATGAAGAAAAGTTTTTAATTAGTTATTCTTATATGTGGATGTAGCAGCAACTGACATTAATAGAATATCAATGTGCCACAACAGTCAAAATTACATGATAACAGTAGCCCGGTTGGCAACATAATTCCATTGCAAAGATGTCTACCTAATTCTGCACTAGGGGTAACATGTCCTTTAATGTTTCTCCATTTAATTGTTTGTTAGGTCACTTTTGAGAAAAACTTGTTTTCTACAAATTTCAAAATTCCTGACTTCTTGGATGTGACACCACTCAACAACCAAAGTTTCCAGTTATTCAAGATCATGTTATGAAACCAACCAGCATCTGCCACAACAACGACATGTGGGTAACTTAAGCAGTCATCAAATTTCCATGTTGACTTGAAATCGTACTGTGCGTAGTTCTCTCTGAGTGTAACAAAACACGATTGCCCGAAGTTGTTTTAGCAGCTGCAGAAGGCAAGGAAAACGTACGTCTTGCATTCTTGATATTAAAAGTTTAAGTAAATCAATTACTTCAGCCCACCATCGCTTCCAACAAGTTGCTAACAGGAAATCACTGGCTGGTAGCTGTAATAGATGTCTGCGCTGAAACTACCTAATACTGTGATCCCTTAGGTTTGCGTATTTCCATCAATCTGTCAGTCGAAACACAGCAGGTTCTTTAGAACTGAAGAGGGTTCTTAGCAAGCAAATAAAAAAGTTCTATCACACGATTGCAATGCATAAGCCGATGCTTGACCCCAATGGTGAAAACATCTGTTCTCAAAACTGTTTGAACTTTCCTGTTCAAAAGTGTTCACAGGCATGTGGAATAATAGCATTTACATTTGTTGCAATTTCTGAATTTGCAATTTCTGAATTCACCCCAAGAAATGTCTGGGAATGTAAATGGTCAACGAACATGGCTCTGAATGATGTAAAGTTAAATTTGACTCTATTTTGGCAAGCAAGTAAATATTCACCTTACCTACGCAAAGTGCTAGCATGTTGTATATCCAATGAGACTATTGACGTAACAAATATCATTGATAAGTCTGCACTTGTACCCACGGCATCGTCTTTTAACAAACAAATTTCATATCAACATCAAGCAAGCAGACTTAGACTTAGCCTGAAGTAGAAAGACAGCAAAGCTGAAGAAAACAGTTGTGGTCACAAAAATGAACCATGTGACGAAGGTATAGAGAATACCAATAAAAGAAGTCCGTCTACTAATCATGTGGACAGCAATTTGCATACTAGGACAACATTTTGCATACTGCCTGATATTATATGACATTTAGTCCAGTATTGTTTCTTTGTATAACAACAGAGAATGCATTGTTTGTAGTAGAGACTGTGGAGTGACTCTATTAATAGCGTAGTGTCACGCATGCGTAACTATTGTATCTTCGTAGTATGTCTTCGTAGTTTGTTGAGTTCTAGTGTGTTGAGTAGAGTAAATACAAACCGTATATCACCACATGGCGACAGGAGTGGGACTCATACGACTCGAACCACCAGGTCCTTTCAATTTTCGGCAGCCAGATGACTGGCCGAGGTGGAAGAGAAGATACACACAGTTTCGAATCGCTTCAGGCTTGGCAGACGCGGACGAAGTACGTCAAGTCTCCACGTTACTCTACTGCATGGGAGAGGACGCAGAGGGAGTTCTAACTTCCACCAACATCACAGAAGACAACAAAAAGTAGTACGATGATGTGATTGCTAAATTCGAAGAATTTTTCCGCATACGTCGCAACGTGATCTACGAGAGAGCGCGCTTCAATCGGCGAAATCAGTTAGAGGAAGAGTCTAGCGAGCAGTATATCAACGCTTTGTAAGAACTGGTCGAGACATGCGAATACAGAGGTTTGCAACATGAAATGCTGAGGGAAAGAATTGTCGTCGGCATAAGAGACCAGGCGCTATCAGAACGTCTACAGTGTGACGCTGAGCTTACGTTGGAGAAGGTCGTTTAAACGATCTACAAGACAGAGAGAAGCCGTGAAAGAACAGCATAAACATCTGCAAGGTGACGGCAGCAGAACCATTCAATCGTCATAGAGCAAGTGCAAAACGGCGCTAAAAGTGGCACAGCAGACGGTAAAAGCGGCACCACAGGTGGCAAATCGTAAGCAAGCAAACACCAGTTTGGCGGCGGACGGTCAAAGTCGGCAACCCCACCTGCGAGACACCAATGTAAGCGATGCGGAAGAAATCATGCTAAAGAAGCCCACTGTCCAGCAAGACCGGCCAGGTGTTCAAAGTGTAACAGAAAGGGTCACTTTGGAGCTCAGTGTTTCTCGAAGACAATCGAAACTGTGGACAGTGAGAGTCGAGACGGGGCCTATGCATTTCCAGTGATCGTATCCAAAAGGATCACATGGTCTTCCAAAATTTCAGTAGGAGGCAAAAAGCTAATATTCAAGTTAGATACGGGGGCCGAAGTGATAGCGATTACAGAAGAGGCACATAGAATGTTAGAAATGCCAAAGTTGCAGAAATCGTCCAAAGTCTTGTATGGACCAACATCTACAGCTCTTCGGACATTGGGACAATTCCCAAATACACTATCAGTGACTAACAAGACATCAGAGGAGACTATCTTCGTTGTCCAGGGATTGAAAACCAATTTACTAGGGTTACCGGCTATCACATCGTTACAACTTGTCCACAGGATCCAAGCAACCAGTGTAGGAATCACCATACAAGACAGATTTCCCAAAGTTTTTCAGGGACTGGGTAATCTGGGTGATCCATACAAAATCAAGCTTAGAGAGGGAGCCAAGCCCTATGCGCTGTACACCCCACGGAATGTTCCAATTTCTCTCAGACAACAAGTCAAAGAAGAACTAGATCGAATGGAAAAAATTGGCGTCATCTCATAAGTGGAAGACCCTACAGAATGGTGCGCTGGTATGGTTGTAGTCAGGAAAAAGACAGGAGATGTCCGGATTTGCGTGGATACGAAACCCCTCAACGAGCATGTACGAGAGATTTACCCAATACCCAAAGTGGACGACACACTTGCTCAATTGGCGGGAGCCACAACGTTTAGCAAAATCGATGCTAATAGTGGGTTTTGGCAGATACCTCTACAGGTGGAATCTAGGCTACTGACTACCTTTGTCACTCCTCACGTACGGTACTGCTTCAACAACTTACCATTCGGCATCGCTAGTGCGCCCGAGCTTTTGAAACGGCGAATGAGCAAGATTCTTTCGGGACTACCTGGAGTATTATGTCACATGGACGATGTTCTCATATTCGGAACAAGTCAAACGGAACACGACGACCGACTGACTTCGGTCTTACAACGACTGCAAGATGCAGGAGCAACTCTAAATAAGGCCAAATGTGAGTTTGGGGTACACACCGTCAAATTTCTAGGTCACATTATCGATGGCAAAGGTCTTAGAGCGGATCCAGCACGGCTGAAAGATATCCAGACCTAGAACAGCCCAAGAATGTATCAGAATTGCGCCGCTTCACGGGGATGGCAAACCAATTGGGAAAAATTTCACCACATCTTTCAGAGATAAGTCAACATTTGAGAGAGCTGTTGAGTACGAGATGCTCATGGTTATGGGAACATCCACAAGAGCAAGCATTCACAAGAATCAAAGATAAATTGACTCGTCCTACTGTCCTGGAGCTGTACAATCCGCAGAAAAAGGTGAAAGTATCCGCTGACGCGTCATCACACGGTCTAGGTGCGGTACTTCTCCAAGAAGCCGGAGATAAATGGAAGCCGATAGCATACGCATCACGGTCCTTGACAGATACTGAGAAACGCCACGCGCAAATTGAAAAGGAAGCTCTGTCATTAACATGGGCTTGCGATAAGTTACAAGATTACGTACTTGGTCGCAAATTTCATATCGAGACCGACCACAAACCGTTAGTTCCTTTGCTTAGCACTACGCACTTGGACAGGTTACCGCCAAGAATTGTTCGTTTTAGACTTCGTTTGGCGAGATACGACTTCACCATTGAACATGTACCTGGGAAACTGCTTTAGACAGCCGACACGTTGTCAAGAGCACCCCTACAAGAACAGATCACAGAGGATTCTCTACAGGACGATGTTGAGACCTTCATCAATGAGGTAGTTGCTAATTTACCAACTACAACGGACAGACTACAAACGTAACGAGAAGCACAAGCTAGAAATGCCACGTGTGCCCAAGTGATGCAGTAGTGTCAGTCACAATGGCCCAACAAATGTCTTGAAGAAACTTCTCTAATCCCGTTTAGGAGATTAAGATCGCTACTGACTGTACACAATGACCTACTGCTATACAACAACCGTGTAGTGATTCCGGACGTACTCGGAAAAGATGTCCTGACAAAAATTCATAAGGGTCATCAGGGCATAGTTCGTTGCAGACAGAGAGCTCACACCTCCGTCTGGTGGCCGGGGATAACACAACAGATATATCAATTGATGCAACAATGCCCCACATGTGCAAAACAGAATCCACAAGGAACTGAACCACTCATGACTTCTCAGTTACCAGATTTTAATTGGCAAGTTGTGGGAACGGACTTGATGGAGTAAAATGGAGCTCATTATCTTGTTGCCATTGACTACTTCTCAAGATATCCAGAACTTATCAAGTTGACGTCCACCACAGCCTTAGCAGTAATTCAAGCCTTGAAATCTGTTTTTGCCAGTCACGGCATCCCTGATATTCTCAGGAGTGACAACGGACCTCAATGTATCGCTCGGGAAACCAAAGAGTTCGCCAAGGCTTATGGATGTGTCATGATAACCAGCAGCCTTAGGTACCCGCAGAACAACGGACTCGTGGAGCGGATGGTCAAATCCATCAAACAGCTACTGACAAAGGCGGAGGACCCACATCTCGCGCTACTGGCTTACAGATCAACGCCACTGCTTTGGTGTACTCTCAGTCCTTCAGAATTGCCCATGGGAAGACGATTGAGAACAACAATGCCACAGTCGACAGCACAACTCACCCCACACTGCGATTATACGAGGAATTTTCGTGAAGCAGACAATCTTTTCAAAAGTAAACAGAAGAACAACTTCGACTCCAGACATCGAGCTAAAGACCTGCCCCAACTACAAAAGGACACGAAAGTCAGGATAACGTCAGGTAAAGAGCCAGCTCATAGGACAATCGTCGATCCAGGCCACACTCCACGATCCTATGTCATCAAAACAAAAAAAAGGGGAGGTGAGGAGAAATAGAGGACATTTGAAAGCCATCACAAAGTTTGGCACTTCACTTGAAATCGAAACTCCCCAGAGTACGGAAACTGGTCAATCAGCACCAACCAGGCCACAACGAGAAGCCAGACTGGTTGTCAAAAATAAAGAGGCCGAAGAAACTCGACCTGTAGGGGGAGATGTGGAGTGACTCTATTAATAGCGTAGTGACACGCATGCGTAACTATTGTATCTTCGTAGTATGTCTTCGTAGTGTGTTGAGTTCTAGTGTGTTGAGTAGAGTAAATACAAACCGTATATCACCACAGAGACCAGAGCAGAACGACTGCTTGAGAGTCAGCAAGCAAGTTAAATATACACTCAAACCTCCCTTATCCGGACCTCCGAGATCCGGGCACCTCCCTAGACCGGGCACCTTTGCACCCTCGAAAACCCTGCGCATATATGTCTTGGAGCTCCGAGGTTACACACCGCGTAAACAACAAACTCCCGTATGTTCAGTCGCATTCACACGCCAGTGCGTGGGAGTATGGCTTCAAAGAAAAGAAAGCGCGCCTGCATCAGTCTTGAAACGAAGCTCAAGGTCATTGATGAAATCAGCAAAGGTCAGTAACCGAGACACGCCTCGGAAATCTTCGGAATTCCGAAGTCTACTGTGGCGGACGTGTGGAAACATCGTGATAAAATCAAAGACCACGTGTTTGCTGCCGAAGCACCAAAAGAATATGCTAAGCGGAGAATTATTAGAGATCATTTAATATTAAGGTGGTCTAGGACGCCAAAGCTAACGCGCGTTACCTCTTTCTTTTATCCGGACATTCTGAAATACGGGCACTCCCAGGTCCCATATTGCCCGGATAAGGGAGGTTTGAGTGTAGACTCCACTGACATGGTATTGTGCATTGTGATCACTATAGTTCTTTCTTTCATCCGCTCAAATGACTGACATCCCTCTGGTTTGTCGTCCGAGGCTAAGCTGCGCTTGCTCAACAACCATTTTGTTCCTGACAAGGGTTACACTGTCCCTGTACGTGTCGATCCAGGTAAAAAGGGATGTCGTAGAAGGTGTCACATGAAACGTAATGTGGTTGGCAAAAGTTTCAGACTCATTCTTTTTTGTGGTGACTGTGATAAAATTTTTGACTCTAGGTAGGCGAGGTTGGTTCAAAGTGGGTGTGACGTAGTTTGATGAGGACGCACCCCTCTCCAAATAGGCGTAGGTACGCCACTGCACTTAAAGAATGCATGGTTTCATTACCACGTCATTACTATGATTAGTCACCACAAACTCAACCTACAACGCCCCAGATAGCAATATGCGATCAATGACAACACTATCAACGCTAAGAAGAAGGTTTAAACGATGTCTAAGCTGATAAAATACCATAATACTCCACGAGTATCGAACAATGGACGACGCCATTTTAGCAGTCTTCTTAAGCCCGGATAAAAACCAACCTCCCGGATGGGTTTATCCAAACAAAAAGATCTAGGCTTAATTAATTATAATGCAAGTAAGTATGGTGATTTCAAGCAATTCAACAGAATTTACTACTTACTGAGGTTCAGCTGTAACACATGTTTCTGTCACATTTTCTTTGTACTATCTGCTGCTGCACTATCCAGTAATTTGTGCTACGTGGTGTAGAGATTTCTGTAGTAACAAATAATTTGCGTAATCTAGAAACAATGCTATAGAAATAAGAAGTAATTTGTACAGCATGCTCTACTAAAGAGGTTGATCTGAAATTTTTAATTCTGTCATTCAATCATATTGGATTTTACAATTATTTCTCAAAATTATCGACATAAGAGAAGTCCAGCAAAAATTAACATAACGATTAGAGTACATCTTACAAAGACATCGATTGCTTTAATTAATTTACTCCGTTATCTTCGCATACTAGGCAGAGTAAGAGGAGGGGTGGCTGTCAACACCACTTCTCTTCAACGATACGTCCATGGTAGACGAAATGTTAAATGAATCTTGTTTGTTTTGTTATTAATTAAGTGGACTACCATAATTAAAATGTTTTTATGGATGGGTATTTCGTTGAATTCTAAACTTGTATCTTATAATTAACTAATGGTTATGCTAGGAATTAACTCTACATTACATATAAAAATAAGTTTGCTTGTCATATATATATATATATATATATATATATATATATATATATATATATATATATATATATATATATATATATATATATATATATATATATATATGTATATATATATATGTATATATATATATATATATATATATATATATATATATATATATATATATATATATATATGTATATATATATATATATATATATGTATATATATATATATATATATATATATATATATATATATGTAGCTGTTATTGGGCCTGGCTAATGATACAATTAGCTTGAACAATCTTTTGAAAAATTTTGTACTTGCGCCTGTGATTTTGTGACCGAGAACGAGCGATGATTCTGTAATGTGCAACGTCCTCGCGCGAGCTCTCAACTTTCTGGTTTATTAAACTCTGCCCACTATACAAACGAATCAATGAGTTTATTCTATATTTATAAGTATACTCGTGGGAATTATATAACTACCAGTAACCACTTGTAATGTGAAAAGAGCGTCAGTGATCACAACGACTTTAAATCTTAGAGTTTGTCTAGAATGAGACAGACAACTATCAGTCTCGCCTCGACACACTTTCACTACGACATGGAAAGAGAATATGAAGAAGTCATCAACGATTTGCTAGGAAGCAATCTTGAAAGACGAAATTATTTAAATCCATAGTCTAGATAGACTCATGCGGCTAATTGGCAGCTTAAGCTTAGTGCCGTTTTACAAATAACAAAATTCTTTGAAAAGCCAAATTTCGAAATAATACTAATTATTATTGGTTGATAGTAATCGTGGAAGCCTGTCTTGTGGTCTGGATCTACGCCTGTATATATGATGCAACAAGTTAGTACAGGTATTGAACTACAATCAAGTACAACAATCTAAGTACAACAATCTCTTACAAGTTGGCTTGACTCCACATCCTCATTACCCAATCTTTTGTTCTCTTGGCACTAGCACTGCAACTGTTGTTGAACTACCAGATTCATCTCCATGTCTGGTCATCTAGTGAAGTGGCGAAAGTAGGCATGAGGCAGCCGAGGCAGTTGCCACGGTAAATAAAATGGGTTTGGCGTTGCAAAACTTTTATTAGATGTATCAGTTAATAGTTAACAGAAAATATCGGGCAGTCTGCACGCGGTTACCGAACAGAAGAAGTCCTCTTCTACAACTTTTCGCGACTTAGCTAGCGCACGTTTACGGCACGTGAAGCACTTGCAACACACGTGACTAAGAAACCTAGAGGTTGTCACAGTACATACTAGCTGGGTCGAAAATGGAGCCGCCATCGAAGAAAAGGAAGAAGAACTCGAAGCAACTATCTCTTTTGCAGTGCCTTGGGTAAGAGAAATGTACTGCAAAAGTGTGAAGTCCCCTTTGGGATACATGACGGTTGATTCATTTGTCAGGTCACGTGGATACATGACGGTGGCGTAGCTCTTTTATATATTTATAGAGATGTGGCTATGAGTAGAGAGAACGTCTTACGAAGATTTGATTGTACAGGAAATCGCAGATTGTGACAGTTGTTATTATAGAAAGTATGTTTACTTACATTATACATAAAGTAGATTAAAGACAAATTAATGCTTAATTAATTAATTTATGTAAACTTGTCTCGGTAAAATATTAATGTTAGTTACGCCCTTGTAGTGCGCCTGACAGATTGTTGACATTAACTTTGTGACACAAGCAAGACTTTGTGTTGATTTGATTTCAAGAGCAGACACTACACCTGTTTCAACGATTCTTCTAAATTTTCTGGATCTCTGCAGGGGTGCCACATCTAGCACAAGACTGGTAATCTCTTCCATGATGAACAGTTTCTCCACCTTTCTCTTCCCCATTTAGATGCATATGTAGAGTACGTATACTCTATTAAAATGCATGAACAAACAGTTCAACCTCTACATCTATTCAACATCAATCTCTTGGTTATTTATGGCTTCTTATATTATCAAAACACGTACAACTATTAGCAAACTCGAAAATCAATTTTATAGAGCTACGGAATCTCAGAACAACCCAATATTATCTAGAAACTCATATTACAAAGAAGTAAAGTAATATCATAATTCGTGAAAACAGCAACTAGCGCAAAGAAATTTCAAAAAAAGTTGCGATATCCCACCTTATAAGACTGCTGAGGTACAGAAGTCTGGTTTTTGCATGACGATTTATCTTACTCCCGCTACTGCACAGTGCGTTGTGAATGATTGGGGTAAACCTCACGTGTTTGTAGATGGACATGCACGCCAGACTTTAGCATGCAGTAAAACGCGATAACACGCTCTTTTTACAATTTACTAACTTGTTGGTAAAAAACGCCCAGAGACGGCAATGCTAAAACTATAGCGCTATGCTACCACGTCGTTAGTCGCAAATACGGCAGTCTATCGCCAGATACCTTCGATACACTTAGCCAATATGTTGTCCTTACGTGCACATCTTCTACAGACAGTGATCTTCGTCCTAGTGTTCTTCTTTTCAGTAGATTTTCAAACGCAATCACGCCTAGAAAGGCGGAAAGCTTCCGGATATAAAAATAATTCTAGCCTCGCCCTCACAATGCCAAACCTTGGCTGACCCACTGAATGCAGTCGTCTGCATTAGATTATACTGTACAGTAAAGTCCAACCTTGTGTTAACGCGAATTCGACGCACGAACTTCAACTCAGTTTGTTCTCTTACTCGCGAATAGCACTAGTTAGAGTTTTGCATGAACTCACTAGTACACCGTTCCACTGTGGTCCCTTGTATACTACATTACTATCGCGCAATATTTGAGACAATCTCAAAGACGTTTTGACAATACATGTACTCCTTACGAATACGTATCCATTACGACCTGCAACTGCACCTGTGATGGTTGTTTACTTACTCGTATGTGCATCGACTATGTTTGCTACTCTTACAAATACCTGCTATGGTGACAGGCTATCGGATAGGCTGTCCTCTTCCTCCACCGCTTCTACGGCAGTAGGTGATCTCAAATCTTCAGAGACAATGTCGCTAAGTTCAAACCCGAATGGTCTATTCACTATAATGGCTTGCAGCAGATCTTCTTTATCTTGCGATTTGCGATAACGGAACGATATCATCACGTAAAAACCTCCAGAAGGCTCTTCAGAAGAATAGCTGTTGCTACCGTCACCTCTACCTTTGCAGCATTGCCTTAGATATGAATACGTAGTTGTTTTTACAGGCCGCTGACTATACATGTATCCCCTCTGTGAGGTGAACACTACACCACGCCAGTTGCCGGAACTTGGAAAACAGGAAGCAAATTGTCCTGCTCTAGCTCAACGAAGACTTAATTAACTTATACATCTAAAACTATTCTCTGTCATGTATGCAACTATAACTACCAATTTTAAAATAAAATAATTATTGATTTTTGCTTTGCAGTTATCCTTCAAATTAATGTAATTGTACCGTATTGCATTTCTATTCATATCCGGGAAGTTGCAAATTATCCGGGCTTCAGAGTATTGTTAAAATGGCGACCTCCACGGTACGATACTTTTTTGTGTGTTATGCTGTTTTTCCAGGCTACACATACTCTTCTAGCATTGATAGTTTCGTTATTGATTCAACGAGCTAACTGTTTTAATAATAAGAATAGTTTTGGGTGTCTAGGAAACCATTTGTCAGAGTGCATGTTCCCTACAGACTAGTTTTGGGTGTCTAGGAAGCCATTTGTCAGAGTGCATGTTCCCTACAGACTAAGTGTAGACGCGATCTAGTGCCCTGCACATCGAGCTGTTTTCTAGAAACGCTCTTGGTTGTGTCTTTTCGAAGATCTGATTGGAGCGAATCGTTGCAGGTATTCGATAGACGTATTAGGTGTTGGAAACGTTTAGCCATTTCATTTATTGAGTAGAAACCAGGAGCGGAATTTTACGAGACTAGCGCAATGACTTCTATTAATCACGCCCATCTCAGTCCCGGACAAATCTGATCATCGAGATTTATGGCATTTTGATTTGATTCAACTGATTCGTTAACTTGATTTCCTAGCAGTGGCGGCTACCTTACCTGACGCTGACCTACTATAATTCCTCTCATAAGCCTTGTGCAGATTTTATTTATTAATTAATTATTTCAACTTTGTCCTAGTATTGATTGGAAAGTACTAGCTCTTGAAACCATTAAAGTTATAACTATTAGTAACAGGCAGCATAGCAAAATCCACTGCTCCAATTCTAGAACACATATTCTCTATGATTAATTAATCAATTGGCTGCAGTAGTTACAAGTTACAGAGAATAGGAAAAGAAGTCTCTACTAGTTAGTATATTCTCACTGCTAACAATGTCAAGCTGCTCTAAACTTTGCAAATTCATAGCAATCATCAAGTGTGGCTTAAGGGAGGAGCTGCTTTGGTATTCGTTAACACTGATAATGCTACTGAACGTCTTGCTTGTTTACCTTAAGACTGTCGTCTGCACTAGTCCATCTACCACAGCTCTACTCCCCGAGCAGGTGATCATTGTGATGCTGGTGATTCTTCTGTGTCAATTCTGACTAGTTCATCTAGTTGAATTTCGTTTAAACCGCATCGTTGACCAGTCTTGATCTGCTTCATATTTGAAACACTTGATTATCTGAGATACGTACTGGTTGCAAGATTTGGTTTATATTCTGGTCCAAGTGTTCTTTCAATACTTAGTGATTGGTTTCGTAATTGGAGTCCTTTATCATATTTTCTTTGTTGAGATAAACACAACCTCAAGTGATTATTTCCATTGGACACTGGCAGCCAAACGAGTAGCACATCTTCCCTTGTCGAAGGCGAGCACACATTCTCCCCCTCTTTCCCCCCGACTCGACGCTTGAGACTTGCAAGCTCTTGTTGAACGCCCTATAGTAATCTATAGTATATACAATGGCGATACTTTACGAATTCTTGCTGTTGTACACACAAAGTTCTAGAAGTGTACTGGTTGGGTGCTCGAATGTGTCTAAATGGAAATAGAATTTGGGGTTTAATCCTTGGATCCGCTTTCTTACGTATGTATACTTAATCTGTGATCTTAGAGCGTTGAACTGGATTAATCCAATGTTAATCAGATATGAGCTCTTTGAAATTGATGTAAACATTTATTAAAGTTAATTCCAGCAGTACATTGTAATGATACGATTGTCCAATTAGCATTTGCAGCGCCAAACATTTCAAACTAGGGCATCCCTAAGCAGACAGTATTCCTTTTCTTATTTGTAACAGTGTGCCTGTGCAAGCACATTCAGATGAACTTAGTTAACCAAGAAGGTCATGCACAGCAAAGCACTGTTTCTAATGCCTTAACTAATTCAAATTGAGACGTGACTGTGGTTGCTGCCAACTTAGGCCCCGGTCACACTACGTCAGGACTGGCGGCGACGTTTGCGTTTGCGTTTCACGCGTTTTGTCTAATTACATGCAAACGTAAATGTGCGGTCACACTTGTAGAGAGTATTTGTTGACTCCCACGTTCACGTCGGCGTTGATGTACATAGGTACGTTGCGTGGGCTTTTCTTTAGTGTTGGAAGGTGCTATTGTCGCTGTTGTCACCTTCGCGTACGTCTGCAACACCCGTTCTAGGGTATTTGACCTACTGAGACTTTGCAATTGGTTCATTTGTTTTGATCGATCGTCAACAAACGCCATGTCTGCGGATCGTGGAAAGTCAACAGCTGCAGCTACTAGGAAGCAGAAAGTCATTTGGTCGCCAAACGCGGAAGCAAAACTGATAGAGCTGTGGGCTGATGTACTTGGCAAATATGACGGCAAAATGATGACAAAAAAATCCAAGGAGAAGATTGTCACCCAGCAGCTGAATGATTACTGCGATCAAGTCAGTCTTCAACATTTCTCGGAGTCGGAGGTGCGCAATAGAATAGACAGCATTGTCAAGAAAGCGAAAGGGATCTATGCGCAGTATCGTCTTCCAAAAGAAACGGGGCGTGAAACAGATGATGCCGATATTGCGCTTGATGAGGAAGCTGCCAAATTAGCATGGCCTAACTTTGCTGTTTTTATTGCTCACTTTCGAAACCATCCCTCACTGGGACCTGGCTCTGTTGACGACGCTTCTTTGCTACCTAATCTACCGCTATCTCAGCGTACTGAAGAGGACTTGTTTGTAACCACAGGTGTTGTGGCAGAGGAAGCCCAACACCCACTTCCCACACGTTCCAGACCAACTACACCTAGTTCACGTACATCAACTCCCGTACAGCCACCACTAGAGTCTTCGAGCGATAATGACGCTGAAGAGGAAGCAGCACCAAAGGCAAAGAAGAAAAGGAAGGCTCCCAAGGCCCCAAGAGTTGGTACTGCGGGGTCTCAGCTAGCATTCATTCAGGCCATGACAGAAATGCAAGAATCTAGCCAAAGGCGACAGTTTGAGCATGACCAGGCTATGCAACTGCAACTGCAGCAGTTTGAAGAAAGGAGAGAGAGAGAGAGAGAGAGGCAGCAGCACGACAGAGAAATTCACCTGAATGAAGAGGAAATGAGAAAAAAGATGTCTCAGGAGAGTCAAATCTTTCAAACTCAGCTTATGCAGCAACAGCAAGCATTTCAGGCTGAGCTCTTTAAACGCCTCTTTTCTGATAAGCAATAGTTATAATTGAAAATGTCTAACTTGTTGCATGTCTTTTACATTTACTCAATGTCTATGTGTATAATTTAAAATATTCTTGAAATAACAACAATCTGTAGTAATTTAAAATATCTGTAGTAAGGCTAGACTTGAGAAATATCAGTGTCTAGGATTGATAGCATGAACCCAGTCTGCAAGGGTATCCCTGACACGTTGTGCATCATCATCAACTACATGGTGGTGAGGAGGACCTACAACATCATTGTTATAAGCAGCATCTTCGGGCAACCAGTCTTCTTCAAAGGGACAGTTGTGCCTCTCGCAAATATTGTGAAGAGCACAAGCAACTGTAGCTACTTGGCTCGCGAACTCCGGATTCTTGAGGTTGCTATGTGCTGTCACTTGCCATCGCCCCTTGAGTCTTCCAAAAGCCTGTTCCACTACTCTCCTTGTTCGAATGACAGAATAATTAAAGCTCTTTTCTCTGCCAACATGATTGTCACCATCATAACATTTTATGACAGTCGAACTGAGGGGAAATGCTGTTGTTTCAGCTGACTGTTTCTGAATGTGTACGAGTCTCCAACAGACCCTGGCCGACCAGAGTTGACTGAAATAAATATCCCTCTGGCATCAACACACCCCAGCACTATGATGCTATGAAATCTTTTGTAACAGTAATAGCTGTCTCCAAATTTGCTAGGTTTTTTTATTTGCATAAAAGTCCCATCTAATGCTCCACCACAGTGAGGCAAACAACAGAGTGCTTCAAAGTCAGCAATAACTTGGTCCAGTTTGTTGTGTACTCACGGTAATACTCTGTTAGACTTCCAGTCTCACGTCCGTTGCACAAGTACAGTACCCGGCTACACAACTGCTGTTCCCCGGATATGCCGGGCCACTACTCTACACCCCCTGTGCTATTCTGAAACAACGCAACCCAACAGCGCTAAAACTAGTGCTAAAACAACCAATCACTTTGCATAGTCCGTAACATATTCTGCCAAGCGAGCGGGTGGTAGTACTCTCCGCCCTGACCTGGTACATGTGGCATTTCCTCCTTCTGGTACTGGTGTGGGTGGCTCTGGTATCTGACATTCGTTAGGAGCTTCCTGTCTGCTGTCCATTTCTTGTTGTGTCTGTGTTTCCCCCTCTTGCCCAGTTACTGGCTCTCGCCCTGGTAATGGCTGAGACAACGCTACCTCTTCTGTCTTTGAACCTGTATCCTTGCTAGGGACTCCCTCAGGATGTGGCCCTGATCTCATTTGGTCCGCGTGTAACCTGTGTGTTCTGGTAGGCGTTGCCACTCTGTAGGACACCGGTCCAGTTTGGTCCTCGACGGTTCCGACAAGCCACTTGGGGCCCAGATGGTAATTTCTAAACCAGATCGCTTGTCCTTTGGCAAAACCCTTTGGCGGACGATATTCGTTTTGTATCAGTTTGCTGTTGACTTCCCGTTCCACACTTGGTTTAACCAAGTCCAGTCTTGACTTGATGTTTCTACCCAACAAAAGCTGAGCCGGACTCTGTCCCGTAGTGGCCTGAGGGGAGTTCCGATATGAAAGCAAAAACCTATCCAGTTTGTGTTGTGCTGTTCTCTCCCTTTTCTCTGCTTTCATGGCTCTCTTGAATGATTGCATCAAACGCTCCGCCTGACCATTCGTCGCGGGATGATATGGTGCCCCCGTGACATGTCGAATACCATTCTTGCACATGAACATTCTGAAACACTCTGATGTAAACTGTGGACCGTTATCTGATATTACTTGGTCAGGTAGGCCCAACCGAGCAAACAATGTCCGCAAAGTTGCCACTGTCTCCTCAGCCACGGTGCTTCTCATGGAAAAAATTTCAGGCCATTTGCTGTATGCATCGATGACCAAAAGATACATCTGTCCGTCGAGGGGTCCTGCAAAATCTACGTGCAGCCTCTGCCAAGGTTTAGCTGGGTACTCCCATCTATGGAGCGGCCCTCTACCAGGTGTCCTCGCATTCTCTTGACATCCTACACAGTGTCGAACCTCTCTTTCAATGTCTCCATCTATGCCCGGCCACCACACGAATGACCGAGCTAAACCCTTCATTTTCACCATCCCGGGATGGCCCTCATGCAAGGTTTCCAACACCCTTGCTCTAAGCTTGGTTGGTACCACCACTCGAGATCCCCACATCAGGACCCCCTGATGTGTAATCAATTCGTTTCTCCTCCTGTTGAACGGGATCAGTTCCTTTTCTGTATCCAGTGACTGCCCTCCTTGCTGCACCATCTCCATGACCTGAGATATGAGGCGGTCTTGTCTGCTTGCCCTTTCAATATCTTTTGCTGTAACCGGCAAGGTATCCACAATGCTATTGTAAAAAATGGCTGTATCATCTGTTCGATCTGGAATCTCGTCATCCACAGGTAGTCGTGATAGTCCATCACAGTTGGCATGTTGCCCTGTTGGCCGGTACTGGATGTCGTATGTAAATGCTCCCAGAAACAAACTCCAGCGTTGTAGTCGAGCTGCAGCGGTGACTGGAATAGCCTTGTCAGGGCTCAAAATAAATTTCAGTGGTTGGTGGTCGGTGATTAGTGTAAACCGGTGCCCTTCCAGATACAGTCTGAATTTCTTTACTCCCCAGTAAAGTGCGAGCGCCTCCTTCTCTATTTGCGCATACTGTTTCTCCGCCCCGCTTAGAGAACGGGAAGCATATGCGATGGGTCGTTCGCTACCGTCCGGAAACATGTGTGAAAGGACTGCGCCTAGTCCATAGGATGAACTGTCGCAAGCAAGTGTTACTGGTAACCCAGGATCAAAATGTGTGAGAATCCTATCTTGCAACAACATCTGTTTGACCTTGGTGAAGCTTTTTCCCTGGTCTTCACCCCACTCCCACGGGGCGTCCTTTTTCAACAGGTCATGCAAAGGTGCAAGCTCCGTCGACAGATTTGGCAAGAATCTGGCGTAATATTGGATCATTCCAAGGAAAGACCTCAGCTGTTGAATACTAGATGGTACTGGCATCTGAGTGATGGCTCGTGTCTTCTTTTCCGATGTGTGTAGACCTTTCGCCGATATTATGTGGCCACAATATTCTACGGAATCGCTCAAGAACTTGCACTTCCCTTTGTTAGCCTTCAAGCCATACTCCTCCAGCCGATGAAGAACCATCTCCAAGTTGGTCAAGTGGTCTTCTAGGGTGTGGCCCGTGATGATGATATCGTCCAGGTAGCATCTGGTGCCCGGTATTCCCATCAGAACTTGTTCCATCGCTCGTTGCCATATTGCTGGGGCTGAAGCTACTCCGAACGGTAGGCGCTTGAACCGATACAGGCCCCTATGGGTGTTGATGGTCATTGCCAACTGGGAGTCTTCTTGCAGCTCCATTTGCAAGTAGGCTTGCTTCAGGTCGATGACTGTGAAGTGTTTCCCTCCTCCCAAGCCTGCATAAATCTCCTCAATTCGAGGGAGTGGGTAGGTGTCTATCTCTAGCTGTGGGTTAACGGTCACTTTAAAATCGCCGCAAATCCGAACGTTGCCTCCTTTCTTGACAGGAGTAACTATTGGCGCCGCCCACTCGCTGTGCTGTACCCGTTCTATCACGTCCTCAGACTCCAGCCTATCTAGTTCTTGCTCCACGGCTTTCTTCCTCGCGAAAGCCACCGGTCTTGCCTTCCAAAAACGTGGTGTGCTGTCACTCCGCAACGCTATTCGGGCCTTGATGCCTTTCATGCGCCCCAACCCCAATCCAAACACATTGGGGTGTCGTGCTAGCAGGTCTTCTAGTTCTTGAGTTGCGTTCAGATGGAGGAGTGACCATTGCAGTCGGATGGCTTTCAGCCATTCTCGTCCCAAAAGAGCTGGCCCTTTTCCGGGTAGTACATACAAGGGCAACTGTTGTTTCTGGTGATTATGTTCTACGTTCACTGTGCACACTCCCATTGGTTTGACGGTCTCTCCAGTATACGTGTGCAGCAACAGATCTGTCTCTTTGATGGAGACCTGCTGTCTTAGTTTCCTCTTGTATTCCTCATGACTTATGACTGATACGGCCGCCCCAGTGTCTAATTCCATGACAATGGGTTTCCGTTCAATTTGCACCTGTACCTCCATGGCGTGGTTTCTGCCAAGACTGAACAAGTTGTACAAGTCACTGTCACTCTCACTATGTTCCTCCTTCTCCCATGCTTCCAGGCATTTCATCGCTGGTTTCTTCTTATTTTCCTTCCGAATTGGTCCCTTGTCAGATTGGACTTCTTTTCTTGGACCTGGTTTGGTCCTGCACATCCTTTGTACATGTCCTTGTTTTTGACAACGAAAACATGTAGCTGTTCTAAATCGACACTCTCTGGCTTCATGTGCTCCTCCGCATCGATAACATGTGGTTGATCCCGTTGTCATTTGATGAACCTCAGCCATCCCGACCGTGTCTTCGTGTGGTCGTGGTTGGAGTCCTGCCTCTCCTCTGAGCGTCTCCACATCCCTACTGGCTTGCTCCATTGCCACACAACGTTGTACGGCTTTGTCAAACGTAAGGTCCGTCAACGTCTCTCCTAATAGCGTCCTCAACATCCGATCATCTTTGATACCCGCTATGAATCTGTCTCTGAGACGCTCATTTCTTTGGTCATCGTGGAATTTGCACTTTGCTGCTAGGTGCCTGAGGACTTTGACAAAATCACTCACCGACTCCGTAGATTTACGCACCCTAGTGTCAAATTCATAACGACTCACGAGAGGAGATTGTCCGGGCTTGACGTGGTCCTTTACCACCTGTACGATCTGTTCATATGTGACGCCGCCGTCGCTAGGTGGTGTTGGCGCCAACAGGTCCTTGATCAATTGGAATGTTTCTGTGGGAACATTCGTCAGCAAGATTGCTTTCTTGTGCTGCGCGTTTGACACACCATTAGCCACGAAGAAGAAATCCATCTGTTCCGTATAGCTTGGCCAATCTCCTCCCGGAACGTAGCGACTCGGCTTCCCTAGCAGTGGTCCACGGGGTGCGTCTGCTATCTGTGCTCTGCCGTTGCTAGCTTGTGGTTCTTGATCGACCATCCTCGTCGCCAGTGTTGTGTACTCACGGTAATACTCTGTTAGACTTCCAGTCTCACGTCCGTTGCACAAGTACAGTACCCGGCTACACAACTGCTGTTCCCCGGATATGCCGGGCCACTACTCTACACAGTTCATCTCCAGTGGGAAAACGAATAGAATCTGGAACCAGAAACCGACGCAACACATACATTCCCTCGTGCACAATTGACACAATAGAAGCTTTTGCAACTCGGTAGATTATAGATAGTTCTGAAAAAGACGTTGAATGAGCAAGCCAGTGTAGAGTAATTGCAAAGCGCTTGTCTGCATTTATTGGTTTCCTCAAATTGGTGTTTTGCTTTTGTAGACGCCAGCCGTATCGTCTAAATAGAAACCAGAATGTTGCTTTTGTGACTCTGTATCTGTCCAGATACTGTTTGTCTTCCCAATCAGGAAAAGCTAGCCCATGTTCCCTCCACGTACCTTGCACATCTTTCTCCCAAAATCCAGCACCTCTAGGTGCTGTCCAAAATCGTCGCTGACGCCTGAGCTGCTTCACTAATTGCCACACATAGGGATTCATCCACATATCCATGCAGTGCAAAACAGAAGGCGGCATCAATTTCCTAGGAAACCCGGTCTTCACAGATGTAAATCGGAAACCATAGCGAAGAAAGTTGTCATATGATGGTATTTCAGCTCGCGGTACGCCAGACGAGGACAGCAGAAAAACGAAAAACCAGCGTTTACTATCTCTGCTTGTCAGCATCATGACACAACGGCACAACAAATGAACCAATTGCAAAGTCTCAGTAGGTCAAATACCCTAGAATGAGTGTTGCAGACGTACGCGAAGGTGACAACAGTGACAATAGCACCTTCCGACACTACAAAAACGCCCACGCAACGTAGGTATGTACATCAACGCCGACGTGAACGTGGGAGTCAACACCACGTTCACGTTTACAGTGGCGTTCACGTTACGTTTAGATAACGTCATGAGAAAAGCAAGTGTGACCGCCCTAAAGCAAACGTCGCCGCCAATCCTGACGTAGTGTGACCGGGCCCTTACTAATGTTCCTGATCTCTGCGTGTTGTGATAGTTCCGGCTCGGTTTGAGAAGTCGCTGTGGACTGTTGAGCACGAACCGTCCTAGACATCGTGCAACTCATTCTATCGAAACGGCTCCGCCCTTTACATAAAATGACGTGCCTTCCCCGATGCTGGGCAGTATCCAGAACCATGTAAACTGTCACAGCGAGAACACGAGTTCACATGCCTCCTCCAGTATGACCGAGTCATAGGCTGTTTCTCCTGTTTATAGCAACCTTTGACAGCCTCGACAATTCGATTGCTGTTACCTACCATAGGTCGCTGTTGTTTTGAGACTTGCAGCCCTGCAAATCCCAATGACCTTCTCCAAGTCTATGTCGCTCATGCGAAGAAATCGCTGTCTGGCGAGGGTGAAACTTCATACGCCTGGGCATCACTTACGAGGGAGTCCCGGAAGACGTCAAATTCTCAGAATATTCCTTTTGTGTGAGAAGGAAAAATCAGATATATTAATCGATTAACTCATCTTGTCCTTCATTACTTGTAAAGGACTTGTTTCGCTCATATGTAACATTCCGCTTCGGAACAAAGTGTTTATGGAATAGTTCCATCACAGCGAAGAAGCTCTTCTTCTTGTCTTCCGTCATCATCAGACTATTATATACTTTGATGCCCTTGGGTTCCAAAGCATGGAGACGGACAGAAATCTTTACTCCATTCTCCGCCCGCTGTCTAGCTGTCGATGTCAGATAGATCTCAAAGCGTTGACGCCACTACTTCCGTTTATGGCAGGATTGCCGCTGAAATTCATTGAAGCAGTTAACACAAGACGACCTGCGATTACTCTATTTAACATACTCCATACAACTCATGTTCTTGTATAGACTGCTTTTGCTCGTAATGCAATTCTAACGGGAAAGCAATAAACAAAATTATATCTGTATTAATAGTCTTTATGCGCATTCGTGCGATTTAAATCAATACCTTCTATAGAAAGCTGCGGTAGGACAAATAAAGCGTTTAGCGTCTCATTTTCGAGTGGCACAGTGCATATTACTTTGCAAAACCTGGGAACAGGACGTTTCCTACAAACAATGGAACTTCTTTCGATTTGTATGAGTATTGATAGTGTAGTAATTTCGCGTATAGCTACACATAATCCATTGCTCGCATGCAGCGTTGATCTCTGTTAGTTGATCTGGCCGATGTTTGGACATGTAGTGCAAGCTGAGGATTATGATTCTCCTAGCACTGACGTTGTCTTGCTGTAGCCATAGCCATAAACATAGCACATACTCCAGACAGGATTGCGTGTTAGTGTCTTACCTTACATGGTTGTCAGGACCACTATCCCACGTTTGCATAAAGAGCGATTTTTTGCAGCGTCGGCTCTTGCTCCTACTTACGTATTAATATTATTTGCTTGCACTGACCTTTCTCATGGCTCACAAGCACCCTGTCGAGAATGTGTTTGGAAAAGCGGTTGTGCAGTTTAGTGTAGTCGAAATTAAACAATAGTTGGCCAGTCACAGCATGATTGTTAGTCATCAGAGTGTGAGGGTAGGAGGAAACAAACAACTGACAGAAAGGTATGCAAGAAATTTCGGTAATGTTCAAGGCAGAATGTCTTTTCTGCAGCTGCGTTGCATGGGTATGTAGAATCGAAAACGCTATTGCAATAGGAGCTTACTAGTTAGTCCAAGATCAGCCCAGTCCAAATGTGGTACCTGCAGCTGTACCACAACTAAAGTCTGTCTCAGAATTAAAGTCATAACGGGTTTGGGGGAGTAACTTGGGAGTGGCTGAGGAAACCCTGCACCTTGTAAGGACCATATGCAATGTTGTTGCAACAATCAATTATAGATCCAGTTAGCCTCAGTTTACTATCCCCTCCAGGTAAACTAACACAGGTACTAGATAAGTAAGTGTTCCCTGTACGTACCCACAACATCCAAATCTTTTAGCTACAGTAGCTTGGCTACAAGAAGTTCTTCAGTAGATCTATGTGGTGTGCAACTTGGGAGGGCCTGCCTAATTAGCGGACATCTGTCCTTTGCAGCTGTGTAAAAACAATTGCAACGCATTTTCTTTTACGCGGCTGGTTGGAACTCAATAAGCCCCATAACTGTTACAGTCCAAGTTCTAACTTAGTAGTCTGCAGTCAATCAGAACTCAGATGCATTTTCAGAAGCAAAATGATAACAGTATCCAAACCGGAAACAGACTGTGTAGTGCAGGTGACGTAACAAGTTTATAGCAGTCACCAGAGATTCCATTTGGAGGTCCCACGCATTGCCTATAAAAAACCCAGCAATTTCTATCTATTTTCCAATGGCAACACAATCAGGAAGACATATAAGAAGTATAGAAAAGTCAATTGTGCTTTCCGTGAGAGATTTCTTTGTGAAAGAAAAGGAGGATGGCCCCATCCTTCTGGACAAACCGATCCAGAGAGTAGCAGAAGCAACAGGGATGCACCAGAGAACAATCTACAGAATCTGCAGAGAACATAGAGATAAGGAACATATTGAAAGTCCAAGGAAGAGAGGGAGAAAAGAACACAGTGGACCAGTTAGAGAGTACACAGACAATTTTCAAGAGGCTGTAATCAGGAGAAGAATTCATAAATTCTACACTGACAAAGTCTTCCCCACATTAACACTACTCCATGCTGCTCTAGTAGAAGAAGAGGAGTTTCCATATTCAAGGGCAAGTTTGCATAGGATCATTAGCAGAATGGGCTTTCGACATAAAACTATGAACAGAAAAAAATGTTTATACGAACAGCACCGCATTGTGGCCTCACGAGCCCAATACCTGAAAGAAATCAAACGATTTCGATCAGAAGGTAGGCCTATTATCTACCTTGATGAAACATGGCTAAATCAGCACCATACAGTGACAAAATGCTGGACAGACTATGACGGGAAAGGTGGCCTCAAGATTCCTAGTGGTAAAGGAAAACGACTCATAATCCTTCATGCAGGTTGTGAGCAAGGGTGGATTGATGGAGCTGAACTGATTTTTGTTGGCAAAAGAGACTCAGGCGATTATCACAACGAAATGAATATTTTACATTTCATGGAGTGGTTTAGAGAGAAGCTGTTACCAAACTGTCCACCTCGATCTGTGATTGTGTTGGATAATGCCAAGTACCACAACGCAGTTGTTGAAAAAATACCAACCAAGTCAAGCAGAAAACAGGATATGTTAGACTGGCTTGCAAAGCATAAAATTCGTCATGAAAAGAAGATGTTAAAAGCTGAACTATATTTCTTAATTTGGGCAACCAATCCTGTTTCTGTATACCAAACAGACGTCTTTGCACAAGAAAAGGGACACTGCTGTTTGCGTCTCCCTGTTGGTCACTGTGAACTAAATCCTATAGAGCTCGCATGGGCACAAGTCAAAGGTTATGCAGCTAGAAAGAATACAGGGATCAGTGGTTTTACTATGGAGAACATCTTGCAACTTGCCAGAGAAGGAATGCAGGAAGTCACACCAGATCGATGGGCTGGCTGTTTGGAACATGTACGAGAAAAGGTGGAGAAACACTATTGGGAAGTAGACGGACTGAGGGACGACCTAGTTGAGCGAATGGTAATAGAAGTAGGCCATGGCGACACCTCGAGCTCTGAGTCTGAAGTAACTGTTAGCGATACAGAAAGTGACTAACTGTTGACCTTTGGTATTGTACAGGGTGTAGCAACAGCAGGTAGCTAATTTATATGTCCATTAGAGTATCAACTTCAGTCTCAATTACAGTCTTTATCTTAAAGAGTTGAAACTAATTTGGCAAGCTATGCATTTAGAGAACGTTGATTGACATAACTCCACCCTCTATCTCATTATATTTCTAAAGTGTGCTGTATCTCCTCTCTAATACACCCTATCAACAACACGTTGCCATAATTGAATAAAGGGAATCAAGAGCTATGCAATGATGCCCGTATCAATCCCGTATCTTCCAAAGTGGCCCCTCAGCTGCCCATTTTCGGTTGTGACTTTAATGCTGGGACAGACTTTACAATGTCCATGGCATGTCAGCCTCACTACAATTAAGCAGTATGTCCCTTAAGTGAAGGTGGACATGATTTTTCGTCTTTGGCAAGGACCACAGTTCAACACCCGACGACTGACAAATTCAGAGCCTTGACAAGGGGACATATCCTCTGAATTTCCAGACACGTTAATCAAGTAGCTGTGCATTTTTAATGGTCCATCAGACATCTGTGTCAAGTCTGTAGTGTACACTTCATATAATAAGAGAAGCGAACTAGCCACATTTCATTCACTATAATTTTTCAGTCTGGATCATGCACATTGCACCTGCCCGGCTGGTTTGAGTACCAGTTGCAAACATGTCTCTGCAACGTTATGGGCACTATACTCATTGTGAATCGTTAAATCAACCTCAACTTCAACATCTTGTGGCTGGATTTAGCTACGAAATAGCAATGTTGAACACTTGCAGATGAGATAGAAGGCAGCAACAAACATGAAATTGGAAAAATCAAGAGATGTTTGAGTCCCAGTTGCATACATGTCTCTGCAACGTTATGGGCACTATACTTATTGTGGATCGTTGAATCAACCTCAACTTCAACATCTTGTGGCTGGATTTAGCTACGAAATAGCAATGTTGAACACTTGCAGATGAGATAGAAGGCAGCAACAAACATGAAATTGGAAAAATCAAGAGATGTTTGAGTCCCAGTTGCATACATGTCTCTGCAACGTTATGGGCACTATACTTATTGTGGATCGTTGAATCAGCCTCAACTTCAACATCTTTTGACTGGATTTAGCTACGAAAGAGCAATGTTGAACACTTGCAGATGAGATACAAGATAGCAACAAAACATGAAATTGGGAAAATCAAGAGAACATCTCAATCTGTGACAACATTTGATCCACGACTACCACAATAGAAAAGCAGAAATACCAAAAAGGTGACAGATAATCTGTGGAGACAACGGAATGATGGAGGTATAAGATCAAAACTGCTTCCTACAAGTTTCTCGTGTGCATTCAGTCCACTGTCAGATCTATTGCCAGTAGTTCACCAGAGGTCACGATCAACAAAGCCAGCATTAGTGTCAACAGCACTATCTACATTACCAAGAGAAAATTCTATATCAAAAACCAGTGGAACAATCACACCAACAGACGGGACAAGTCCAAAAGCAGCGGCTAGTGCTGGTAGCTTGCCTTCTATCCTTTTAGCATCACAAGAAATTGATTTATCACAACTGCAATATGATGAAGATGCACAGGCTGTTCTGCGAGGTATCGCAACAGAAGAGTTGAAAAGGCTCTGTGAAAACAAGAAAATCTCTAACTGTGACTATGCAACAACAGACGAATAGAACAACAAACCATAGGGCAAGCGAAAAATGTTGAATGGCACAAGCACCGTCAGCGTCGTCTCACAGTTTTGAACTTTGGTAAAATAATCAAGCTTCTGACAAGCTCGTCACCGGCAAATCTTCTTAAAACACTACTTGGCTACACCAAACCACTCAAAAATTTACCAGCACTAGTGTGGGGAAGAACTCATGAAAGCACTGCCGGGCACAAAGCACTGCCAGGCACAAAGCAACTGCTAAACCAATTTGCTAACGACATCCAGAATAGAAGAGTCACCAGTGTTGTTTGTTTATTGACTTGCATAACTGCTGGCTTGCAGCATCTTCGGATGCACTGGTTACTGATCCGTCAGAGACCCTTGTGGAAGGCCTAATGGAGATCAAGTGTCCATATACCTACAGGAATAAATCAGTCCAAGGTGCATGCCATGGAAAGAACTTCTACTGTACTCTCTTACATGGTATGCCCAAGTTCAAACAAAATCACAACTCCTATTATCAAATACAAGGGCAACTGGCAGTCGCAGGAAAGGAGAGGTGTGATTTGGTTGTATGGACCACTTTCAACTGCTGCATTGACAGAGTCAGATTTGATCGTGGTTTTTGGAGACATCGATGCCTTCCTAAATTGGAGAAATTTTGCAACTTTTGCTTTCTGCGAGAAGTAGTTTGTCCACGACTACCATTTGATCTTGACCCACATGATTGCGTATCAAATGACATAAAGTCTTTATTCAACTTCTATAACAGTATTGTGCAGCTTAAACTGTTCGAAATCAAAGCACTAAACCGATTATGAAGCTTAAGCCTGTAAATCCAAGTAAAAGAGCTTAGTTAGTCTAGTCTTAGTTAATTAAGGACGAACTCTATATACACACTGTACTTGTGCTGCAATGTGGAGTGTATGACATAAACACAGGAAGTGAATACCATTTTGGTATATTGTTGATTAGAACTTGTATTGCTTGTTCAATGTCGGCGGCTGCAGTGAATTCATCACATGACTGTCTGATGTCTGCCAGTTGCTCAGTAGACATGTTCAACTGAGATGCAGTTTTTGCCAGTGCATCTTCATCACAACTAGGATTAGAATGAACTGACTCACAGCTAGACATATATTCAGTAGCCAAAGTGTGTGAGCTGGTGGTATCCAATGGTGTCACAACAAGTGGAAGGAATGGCTGAAGGAAGTTGGACAAATAGCTGCAGACAGTAAATATACTGTCAAGAAGTTGAAACATATTGATAGGGACAAGGTTTTTGTAATATGATAAAGTTGTTTATGCGTTTTGTAGCTCTCTCCACGTATATTTTTACTGATGCAGTTCTTCCGACTAGGACTTGACCAGCAGTCAGTTGGGGTTCCTTTGAAAGGAACGGGCGTATATTTAGAATGGCGCTAATGCTGTTTTGTTTTTCAACAATCCTGCCATCACAGCATGGCCAGGTTCTAATTTACTGAGAATAGCACACACTTTAGTGAACTGTACGTCAGATATTGATTCACTATATATACGCGATACAAAATTAATCATTCCAGTTGATACAATTCCAATCAGGCCTTAGACAGTGCTATGGTGTTTGTATGATGAAAACATGGCAGATTGCATTACTTTGTCAGAAGGCTGTTGCACAAAGATCTCTGTGACGTTTATTATTACCCTCGTTCTTGGATACTTGGACACTTCAGCCATTGTTGCTTGCATTCTATCTTTTGATTGTGTTGTTGTGTTCGGAGAAATATAGTACGTGTATTGTAGAACCGGTAGAGTTCCACTAGCTCAACCGGATTAGCTGGTGGAATAATAATGAAATGCGCCCCAGGAGCGGACAGTTTATATCCTGTTGCAATCTGACGCGCCGTTTCAGAGATATTCAGGCACCAGTGGAGGTGAGTTCGTTCGACAGGATGTCGCGACATCGGTTGAGAAATCCGCAAGAATACAGCTTGACTTCTGCGTCTTTTTGACGTGTGCCGTCCAAATCTTTAACTACTCTTTAGTTCTTCTGTGGCTTCCGTTGGAGTGTCCTCCTGCGTGCATTAGTTCCTTTTTGTCACATTCTTTAGTGTCTACAGCAATTACCCTTCTTCAGCAGCTTCTCTAGCTTTTGTGCTGTTTATCATTTCATCTTCAGATCTCTACGTTAACAGCTAGAGGCAGAAAACGGTATTTAAGCTATTTCTGTTATGACTTCACAGAGATGGCATCCCAAATCTCCTGTACCCTCGGTGTGATGGTTTTCTTGCCAGATGGTCTTGAGTTACCTCCCATTGTGAAGGATTTTTCACCTAACGCCATTCCTTCATTATAACGTTTCTTTGAAAAGATTTTTGTATATTTGACGACACTTCAACATGTTGTATAGGTGAAATCAGGCCACCACAAATGACAGTTAATAAGTATTAAGACGGAAGCCATAATGTGACAGCGGTGGGCATCCCAAACTAGAAGAGGCCGCCAATATTGACCCCAAAACGTTTGATCCAATCTTGTGTAACCTCTTAGTTCATCCACGGGCATTTGCTGAGAGCGATGACGACTCTCGGGAAGATACTGAGCGAAACAATTGCGTTTCCGCTTTCGCTGGTATGCATATCCAATTCTCATCTCATGTAAGCACATTCTCTTCATTTTGACGCTATTCGTTATGTATTCAACAAATGAGTGTTGAACATCGGCATCTACGAACCGGGCGCCAGTTACAAATTAATTAGGGTATGGTTCAAATACAGCTGCGATAAAATGCGGTATTTTTACATCACAAAACTTACGGCGATGTTCGTGGAGCTAATTAATTACATCGACGTCAGGCAGCGCGAGTAAAAAACCGAGTTACCCAATATTAAGCTGTATGGCTATGCTCTAGATTGGCAAACACCCATGGCCGATTCTCTTAAAATATAGGCAGAGCAGTGCAACTAGTGGAACGGTCTTTCACACGTGTAAAAATTACCTTCCAAGTTGTATCTGTGAAAGCTGTCGCATTTGTGAGGAAACGTCTGTAAGTGTCATTAAAGGTATATTTCGGAGATATGCGTTAACGCAAAATTTCAGAAACGCGCGCTAACATTTGCGCAAAGAAGCGATGGCTGCCCTGATGGAAGTGACTTGCAACAGCGATTCAGACTCATCCAGTGAACGAGAAATGGAATGCGAAGTTACAGTTGAGTCCAGTTTTTACGACTGGGCCCCCTTCGGTGTGCAGTAAAATTGCGTGGTTCATGGTGATTTGTGGTTGCACTAAGAAGAGCAAGTGTGCCAGAGCGCGGTCAAGTGGTCGTGGATGCGTTTGCAAGGCAAACAAGACCAACTGCACGCCTTTGTGTAACTGTAGCCGCACGTGTTACACAAATAGGGTAGGTTGATATAGGCGAGTGTACAAATTGGAACTCCAAAACCCCTGTAAATATAGGCTGACGCCACAAATGATCCGTCATCTGCGAGTGCTGTCCATCGTCAGCTTTCTCCGAGGGAGCGCTTCTATTCGGGAGATGAAGTCAGGGTGAGTTGATATCTGCATGATGTACGTTTCTTTGTTCAATATAAACTATATTACAATGATTTTTCTATAATTATTCCATATGTTGTAAGCACTATTAAAAGTATAAAGAACACAATATAACTACACAGCCAGGGAGAACGTGTGTTGTGGCCTTGTTAACTTTACCAGTACCCAGCAGTATTTCCGTTCAACGGTCCTAGATCCAGATGTTCTTCAACTTAACATTAGATATCGTGCTGACGTATTAAACCTGCGTCCAGACTATTCTTCTGCCGGCTATCGGAAAGCAGCATACAGACAGTATGTTTTGGGCCAATATGGCTACCTTGGTCGGGGAAACCGTCGAGTTGCTCCTTGTGCTGTGTGCTGCTCCTTGTGCTGTGTGCTGCATACGGCACTGGTATCCGTCTCCTACAGGGGATGACATGGGTTATAGGAGTAATTAATTTAGTAAGTTAATTCTCTTCATGTTGACTCTGTCTGTTAACACAAAAGAATTATACAGCATCGACAAGAATTGTAAATGTTTACGTGACCCCAACTACCACCACCACCTTCCACCACCTTCCACCAGTACCTTCCGCTGCCACATTGGGTATCTATATACACAGTCTTCTACAATGCTGTCTCTCCTAACAAACAGGATGCTGCAGCTTTCAGTTGCTGTTGTGTTTATCTTTATCTTTTCAACAGATTACCTGCACAGTGTTCTCGCCAGGAGAAGTAGTCAGTGGGTCGGCGCCGAAGTCGTGGATAAATTTTGGGGGGGCCTGGTCTTGTTTTTAGTAGGCGCGGTCATTTTTGTACTTTTATTCGCCAATCGAATTGTGCGAGAGTAACCATAATGACTAAGCTTATCACCTATCGTGAAAGATACGTCTCTTTTTTTCTTGGCCCACAGTTTCACAGCCGAGTGAAAGGGAAACTCGGCAACATCTGGACCTTCCACTGCGATCCGTAATAAAGCATCTAACGTATCTTCCTTCAGTCTGTAAGATCGGCGGTCTTGTCATGCTTCTGACACAAAACGCAAAGCATGCCTTTGCTTTGGCTGTCGTAACGAAGCCATTCCGTTCGACCAACTCGCCACTCGGAACGAAATCTCACCGCCTGCTTCGATGACGTCGACGAAGACGATTTTCGCAAACGCGACGACTGCTTTGAAGAGGAACTCTTGCCCAGAAAGTCAGCTGTTGACAGCAGCTCGACTACGCTTTCATTGCTGGACTGTGCGACTTCCTCTTCCAACTCGACCGAGATTTCGACGTCCGATTTGCTGGACGAATCGCTTTGTAGTCTTGGTCGTTTCGGCGACGAAAGAGCATCAGCAGGCTTGAAGAACCGACGAATAGACCTGTCGTAAACAAAGTCAAAGCCGGGGAAGCAACAAATTGACGGATACCCGGATAATACAAAGATGACTACAGTACAAAAGCGTTTTAGGCGTTCATCCACACAGCAAGGGTCGGGCAAGGCCGCTGGTGGGGCGGAAGCCGGCAACTGTGGGCTCGTCCGACCCGCGCCGACCCACGTAGCGAGAACCCTGCTGCACGACTACTTTGTCTCTGAATTAACTTTGCTGTTGGAGGTGGTGGTATTGGAGCTATTGTAGGAGCAATGTGACAAGGATGTTCTGCAGCGATTTGCGTTCTGTCATCTATTGTCCCTGACGCTGACATTCACATCTGGAGGCATCTTCTCGTCAATTCAGGTAAGTAGCTGTATGTTTTGTTGACTTTGACTTTGGTGACTGTCCACTGGCCAGATGACTTGTTGTATTTACGGTGGAACTTTGTTTCTCTAGTACTTTGGTGCTCTTTGTATTCCCGAGTAATGTGGTGGTTATGATCAATTGCTGCCAGCAAACAGCGTGCTCTGAATGCATTGTACCTGATGGAAAGTTCATGGTGATATAAAGAGATACAAAAAAGCACGCATGCCACTGTACCTGTAACAAGTTCTCTTTGATGCATACTTCAAGACCAAGTTATGGTAGCTCTCTAGTAAGCCAGTGTGCCTATAAGCAAGCATGGGATCTAGTGCATAGAGAAGTATAAATGGAACCTGCATCTGATATAGTACCCAAGTGTATTTAGCCACCTGCTGTTCAGTACAATGTCACGTAGCATCTGCATTGGTGCCGAGTCAACAGATATAGGCTGTTTCCCTTGTTCGTTCACATCGTCAGCTGTCAATGTACTGTGGTGACATTGCCCTGTAGCCCATTCATGCTCACCGCTGACATGGTGCAGAACAGAAACCCATCTATTCTATGTAGTTAAATAAAAGAAGAATGACATAAATTTCTATAACTTTTCATTAGTGAAATTAGTGGAGTACCGTCAATGTCTCCACATTACCATCACATTGTGCACAACACCACCAGAAATGGTTGATGATGGAACGCTTCCATTCTCTCAGACTTCCCATTCCTTTCTTCTTTGATGCCTAAATGTGGTGTTATAACCAAAATCACTATAGCAATGAAAACAGTTACCTCTGACAAGGTTTTGGCCAATTTCTTAGCCTTATGCCAGACATCCAACGAATGAAATATGTTCTTGTACTCTAGGTCCCGAGCTACAAGGAAAAAAACTTACACATAGTTAGACTAAATTGTGACTGACAGTCAAATACTGACACATCATCGCAGCAATAGATGTCGACGCATCGGTGACAAGTTCAACTATGTTGACTGTACCCTTCAGAGCTGCAAGAGCACGTTGAAGCCCTAGCTTTTCCATCCGTACTGACTTCAGGTCCACTTCTCTCTTATCTACAACCTGTACTTCAATGATAATGAATGATACAGTTTGTTTCATTGTCCATGACTGAGTACAGACAGTACTGTGCTGAGAATCCTGGGGAATCATTTCGTCCATCTCCACTAACAACTAGAGGTTTATCACTGATTGCTGACAAAATTTTTCCTATCTGTTTATTCCAATAGCTCTCAATTGTTGGACATAGATAATGTCTTTGTACTTTATAGAAAATGGTTGTTTGATGTGTTGCAGATTGAACGATGTACAGAAAAGAGCAATTTTGCTGAAGTTGTTGCCAGACAAAAGAATTGAAGATACCATCAAGAGATTGTTAACAAAAAAAGGGTACCCATTTCTGGAGTAGCATCTCTTGGAACTGCTCCATTTGCCACTGTGCCCTTGCAGACATTTCCACTGGATGTTCAGTGTACACCCTATGTTATTCTTTTATAAGAAATTGATGCCTGGCAATTTGGTTGTCTGCAGATTTTGCCCAGAAGCTGGATTATACAGTCAACATCACACACAACACGTTCATTCACAGCTTCTTCAGGACTATTTTCTAGCCTGCTTGCTGTCAAAAACGATTCAGAGTTGTTGCCTATGATAATAGAGGTTGGATAATAAATTATACAATACAATGAGATACACTGTGTGAAAGTAGACTCTACATTTCCTCTGCATCCAATTCAGTGTGAACTGTTTCTCACCATCTCTACTGGCTGTCACAATCTCTGGGGCTTCTTTGAAGGCAACATCTGCCATGACTGGATCATCTAGAAAGCTTGCATCTAGTTCGTCCATCATTGAGTCATCCTCATGTTCTGATTCTTCACTATGGAGATACACGTGAAAGACAGTGGATGACGATGTACTAACTCCTCCAAAGCTTCACTACTAGCATGAGAGGCACATCCTTGTGAACGCAAGGCCTGAAGTGCATTACTGTATCGCCCTTTCTGAAGCCAACCTCAACGATCCTCGAGTATTGGCAGTAGAGATGTTTGAGGCATTCACTGAAACGTGGTTAGAGTTCGTCTCAGCCCTTACATCAAGCCACAGTACCATAATGTCCATCTAACCAACGTTCAAGGCGTGAAGACAAAATTTGCTTCACAACATAACTTTTCTTTTACCACCCCGAGGAGGACAGCGAAGGGTAGCCTTAGCCAGCATGAAGAAGCGAGCAAATCCCCACAAGCCATTCTCATAGGCATGACGTAATTCTTTAGCTAAAACCACTGATTTTGGGACATATGTAACTGTCTGAACTGGTGTAGTATATATTTTTATAGGTCCAACAAGGTACTAGCCGTACCATCTAAACTACATCCAGCTAATATCATTTTAGCATTGGTACACCACAGTCTAGTAGAGAGTTGCTTATGAAAATGGCAAACAGAGTGGCTAATTGAAACAGTTATGTTTATATGAAACTCTACGTGCTATGATCTTGAGCACTCGAGGCTAGAAGCTGTCCAAAGACCCAGAGTCTCAACCACGAGCGGATGAAAAATTCTGCCTGTGCTGGACACATTTAGGTGATCATGACCTTGCCTCAGTTCCTGTTGGTGGAGACTATCCTTTGTAGAATATTGGTTTATTGGTCGCAGCTGTAGCTGTTTCAACTTTTTTCTAGACTTTTTTGGAAGAGGCTGGAAGAGCCCAATCGAATGCCCCCTAGGTGTAGTTAGTTAATAGTTGATAGATAGTATTGTATTGAGGACCAATTTTGAATTGGACAGTGATCAAAGTATGTACAAAATGCATGTGTATATGTGTCATGAGCAAAGCGTGGATATGAACATGGACAAATTGTGCATATCTAGTGTATTCGGGTAATTTAAGAATTTGCTTTAGGGTTAGGGATGCAGGTTTTGTGTACAGGCGATCAATAGACTGTGTCGAGCAATTCATGGATTGTCCATGCATACACTTTGCGTGCAATATATACACTGTACATAATGATATAGTTTCACAAGTAATTATTTACACCAACAGTTGTGTTAGATTGTTACAAATGCAGCATATAGTACAGGTACTTACGTATGATAACAACAGCTAAATACAATTCAGTCGTGTTTAATGACATCATCCAAAAGAGATATGTGTTTCATGGTTGATCCTTCCATTTCTATTAGAATCACTTTTGTACTATGTCGATAGCAGGTACCACCAAATTTGTTTTGTTTAGAGCAACTGGAACACTTGATTTCCTACCAGTTCGTCTAATGTTGAATCACAGAAACTTGCTCTGCAGTCGAGGTACTTTAGTTATTCGAAACTGTCTATAATAGCATAAAAGATTTCTTGATGAAGAATGAATTGGTTGATTATTCCATATTTAAAGTGATTCTTTCGAACTATCACAGTGGTAGAGACTCGCTTGGTACGTAGATAACTTCTTGCTGTAAATACTGTTTCATTGATTTTCAGTTGTCTGTAACTAGCTGTTTCTGTTGATTGGGTGGCTGAATGATATTGATTTCTTTTTCTCAGCAGGCTGTCCAATTGGCGTAGTGTTGCTTTTGTCAATTTTTTTTGCTCTGGTTTACCTAAGGGTTCTATGGCGGTAGCAGCTGCAGCTGTATTTTTTCTAAGACAAGTTATAGTACATTTATGTGCAAACATGCCTAATTCATTAAAAACTTTCTTTTGGTATTACAGATAAGTTCTACTAAAACTGCTCATTGAGATTTTTAATATTAAGTCTAACTGAATGACTATTGTACATGTACAATTAGTCTAATCAATACAGTAATTTTTGCCTGTTTGTTATCCTGTTTGTCTATATGGCTATATTTCAGTCTTTGTATGTGCATGTATTGGCTGTACTATATTTTACATATATATGTCATGCGCAAAGTGTAGATATGGACAAACCGCGGATTTCTAGCTTTTCCCGGTTAATTTGAGAGTTGGGATTAAGGTTAGGGCATGCACGGTTTGTATTGGCGATCCTTGGATTGTCCAAATCTGCACTTTGCGCACAACATTTATTATTTGAAGAAATGTTGTACTTGAAGAAATAATATATGATTCTTCTTATACACACGCGCGCGCGCGTTGTTTCTGTACCAGTGTGCTTAATTACCTACCATGGTGTACAATACTGATATGTACTGGTCAGTTTAATGAAACTGTCTTTACTTGATATGGTTTAACAAAATTTGCTTTACCTGGCTATGGACTTTATTAATCCAAAATTCCTTAGAATTAAGACACCTGCTGGTGGGATGCTTTTGTTTCAGTTTTTTTGTAAAAGTTTTGACACAGATCTCATGAGGCTAACACAATTTGCAACCTTTACATAAGGGTGCTCATGAAGAATTGTGGTAATTCTATGTAAAAGCAGAACGTGCCTGGCTGGATACATGTCTTGTACCATGTATCAATTTCTTAATGAGTCCATTGATGTTTTCGAACCAAAATAGGGCGTAGCCCCAAATTGGTCCCCATATTCACAATGTGGGAGGTGACGTAGTAAGTGCACATTCATTGTTGAATTTTTCTTCCTACAACGGTAAATATTAATTTGCAAGAATACTCTATACTTAACATTTGTGTTTTGTGTGTGTGTGTGTGTGTGTGCGTGTGTGTGTGTGCGTGTGTGTGTGTGTGTGTGCGTGTGTGTGTCTGTCTGTCTGTCTGTCTGTCTGTCTGTCTGTTTGTCTGTCTCTCTGTCTGTCAATGGTAGTATATTTTCAAACATGAACTATGGTACAATAGCAAATATAGGCTAATTACGAGTCCATACCGATTTTAAGTTCTGTCAGATTATAAGGGGTCGTCCATATTTATCGGCATTATCACGAGCGTACAAAACGTACGCTTTTTCTCTGCCCCCTCTCCCCTCCCTGAAAGCGTACGCGAAAAATGCTGATTTAATATTAATAATACTACATGCTTCAATAGGCCCATACTTGATACACAGAAAGTTTTTCGTATTCATTATTAACAATAATGCATAGATATCTAATTTTAATAGTGGATAATTGAAGTATGAAAAGAAAATAATGAGAAATCTACGAGCAGACTAGAGGATACAGAAACAACGCTGTACCTTTGACTCCTGTCTAAAGTACGACGTAATTTTTCTCTTCGTCGTCATCTCTATCTTCCGAAAAGCTTCTTTCAAAATGTAATTCTTCTTCTCATCACTCCCAACCTTCCAAACCTCCTGCGCCTTCCTCACAGCATCTTGCCTGCCGTAACTGTTATTGATATATACAAAAGCGTTGACAAAATGCTGATAGGCATTCACAGGGTGCGTATGTACAGAGTCCGCATAGTTTGACAACTCTGACAGCTTCTCTACGTTATCCATCAAGACAAGAGGCGAAAAGAGAAACCCGGATATTGCTCATTAACCCGGATGCAGCGAACTGCTACGTAGCGTAATGGTTGGTTTGACCACGCGAACCTGTGTGCAATACCATTGAACTACCTCAGTGAGAACGTCCTACACATGCGTTAGAACGGCATTTTTCCAAAGCGTACGCCTGTTTTTTTACCCCCTCCCCCCAGCGTACGTTTTGTACGCTCGTGAAAATGCCGATAAATATGGACGACCCCTAAGGACATAAAGTCCTTGTTTATGCTAGAATGCTATTTATGTCAGATGCCTTCTTCTGGGGCACACGAGCATTGCACTGTTTGATGACAATTCGCTTCCTCCAGTAGTCTTTGAATTTACTTGCATTTTGTCGGCCTTTGTCATCTCTTGATCTTTTTGACAAGGTGTTTAGATATCTTAGCATTTTTCCCCCCATCTTCCATAATGTTCTAATACTAGGGGAATCACCTGTACAGACGCACCTTCTGGATATGTTTCTTTTCCGTATCTTGCCTTTTTTCTGTCTTCTAGTCTTGATGCCGCAGCTCCATCAATTGTAGGAGATAGAGAGAATATGTCCGAACTCCACGAGTGGGCTAAGACTATGTTCAACTCTAGATTGGAGCCAGCTCCAGTGTCGAACACAGATGTCTGGACGGCTTTCAGATGTTGAATACCTGCCTCTTGGTTCTTTTCTGTGGTGTATTTGAAGGCTTGCCAAACACTCAGACCACACAGACATAATGGAATTGTTTGTCCAGACTGGTCCACCTCCAGTTTTACAAGTGATTTTGTGGTAGCCGCTAGAATCATGAATTGGTTTGCTACAGTCACAAACTTGTATTTCGTCATTGGAAGGTAAAGGTAAACCCAATCTCCAGAAAGCCGCCAAGCGATACTGTCTGCACGTGCGCGTGCATGCTTGCGTGTGTGTGTGAACAAGTTTAACAAAGTGTCTTACCATACAAATTTTCAAAGTGACAGCAAAAGATGTCTAGATATTGGTATGCTGTTTCAAGATCTGATACACAGATTTTTGCTTGGGAGAGTCGTCTTATTGCTGCCACAAGCAACGTAAAATGAATGTAATTATCCAATGGCAATGTGCCTCTGAGAACTGGCAGGCCATAGTGAATCAAAAATGATCGAAACTCATTTGCTAGATTTGTGAAAACTCAGGTTAGTTGTCAAGTTGATCTAGGTATTTGTACTTACCCTTCCAGTTGGACCAGTTCGTGACTAAACGGGGCACTCTAGTAATGTGTTTAGGTATGTCTGTAATCGATAGAAATCTTTTATTGACTTCAGGTATCTAGAGAATATAAATGACAAACATGATAATAATTATTATAAGTAGAGAAATTGACTTGAACCTTAGTCAGCAGCAGTCTTGTGTCGTTCGATAACCAAATTTCAAAGAGTTTTCTTGTAACTCCAAAGAACACTCACTGCATCCAGTCGATGGCTCAAGACTTGAGCAGATGTAGTGATTTCGCTCTAGCTAATGGGCTAACACCCTTCACTCCATAGATCTAAATATTAGATAAGTGTTTAGATAGGTACTATGAGTTGTCAAACAGTGAATTATAAAGTTGTTTCACATACTGTTGTTCCTGTCTTGAGAGCCTCCTTGCTATGTTGTTGCAAGCTGGCATTGTCTCTTAGAAGAACACTTTTCTCATATGGCCCAAATCGGTGCAATGGATTTTCTGGTAGTGTGGTTCCACTCTGCAGACAAAACTGGCAAGATTTTTCTCCATTGTAGTTGATAGATTCTGCTCTACAGTGAGCGGAGATAAATATTTTGATATTATGATCATGATATAATAATATTAAAATAGTAGTAATTTTCTTTTTAAATTGGTTATGTTATGGTTGGCTTATGCATAGTATGATTATCAATAAAGTTGTTGTGTTCGTTTCGTTTGTTATGGCATTGTCGAATACTGGTGGTTCTGGTGGTCTTGGAAGCTTTGGGCACAGTGCACCCAGGTATTGCACGGTGGCTGGAAATTATTCCAGGTCATCACAACCTGCAGCACTTACAGAAACAGTGCTTCTGGGATCTACTCGGATCCTTCGTAAAGTCTTGTCTTCTTTCTAGACAGCCGTGTTGGTCTAAGTACTTCTGAACCAGGGTTTACTTCGAGTACTTTTAATAGACTCTACAAACCAGACTTATCTGGTTGAGCACGACAATAATAATAATAATAATAATAATAATAATAATAATAGATTGCATTTGCAGTGTAGGCCTGGAAACAGTCGACCACATTGTGGCAGGCTGTAGTGCTTCGGCACCGACAGACTACACTGATCGACACAATCAGGTGGCATCCATTATTCACTGGGACGTTTGTCGCCATTTTGGGGTTCCAGTGGAGATCAGATGGTACCGGCATCATCCTGATAGGCTTGTGGAGACGGATGACATTACTATGACGTGGGATACCACCATCCCCACTGCCAGGAAGATCAAAGCCAATCGTCCAGACATCTTTCTCAGAAATAGGAAGACAAACACTTGTCTTCTTATTGATATCAGCTGTCCTGCTGATGGCAACATTGGCAAGAAACATGCTGAGAAGTTGGCGAAGTGCAGCGACTTGCGAGTGGAGATAAGCCGCATGTGGCATTGTCGAACACTGGTGGTTGCGGTGGTCTTGTGAGCTTTGGGCACAGTGCACGCAGGTATTGCACGGTGGCTGGACATTATTCCAGGTCATCACAACCTGCAGCACTTACAGAAAACAGTGCTTCTGGGATCTACTCGGATCCTTCGTAAAGTCATGTCTTCTTTCTAGACAGCCGTGATGGTCTAAGTACTTCTGAAGCAGGGTTTGCTTCCGGTACTTGTAATAGACTTTACAAAGCAGACTGATCTGGTTGAGCACGACACATAGTAGTGGTTAGCGACAATGACTACCACGCCATGGTTTGGGGGTTCAAACCCCAGTGACGACAGTAAATTGTGAAACTTGTCTCTCTTTCTTTCTCATGTTTCTCTAGCTTTATCCATGAGACTATGACTCGTTTCAGTCGTTGGGGAGTTTCTGTGGTCTGGCGAACGGTCCGTTGACGATGACGTTGAGTGCTTTCCTGGTGGTCGTTGATATCCACTAGGCGTGCTGTATCGAGTACGCGGTCACCGTAATGCCTGCAATCTATATCGAATTGGCTAGTCATTGATCGCCGTATGGACTACACGGAAACATGTACCCCGCTGGGCTCACCTGCCGGATTGGTGGGCGCCCAGATGGGGGTAAAGACCCCACTTGCCCATTATGGAAGGGCATAACGACACATAATAGCGCATCATGGAGGAGTGGCATAGCGACAGATAGGCCACTATAGCATGGTTTGGAAAGGAATGACTTGTGTAACAGAAGGAAAAGTGTGAGGATGGGTTGAGTTGAGGTAACCAGCGACTGCTCGCGCGCGCGCGCGCGCGCGCGTGTGTGTGTGTGTGTGTGTGTGTGTGTGTGTGTGGTCTGTGTCTGTGTCTGTGTCTGTGTGTCTGTGTCTGTGTCTGTGTCTGTCTGTGTCTGTCTGTGTCTGTCTATGTGTGTCTGTGTGTCTGTGTGTCTGTGTGTCTGTGTGTGTGTGTGTGTGTGTGTGTGTGTGTGTGTGTGTGTGTGTGTGTGTGGTGTGTCTGTGTCTGTGTCTGTGTCTGTGTCTGTGTCTGTGTGTGTGTGTGTGTGTGTGTGTGTGTGTGTGTGTGTGTGTGTGTGTGTGTGTGTGTGTGTTGTGTATTACAAACTACAGTACAGTAGGAAAACTCTATACGATAGTTAGGACATTCAATACTGAATTGAAACCAGTGGATTCAATGTGATGCATCACATTCTTAAGCTGTGTATATTTGTCTTATTGATAATTTCAATATATTTTATGTTTGATTGCTACCTAGCACCGTCTTCTGCTTCTATGCTTCTATGAAATCAAATTTCTACTAATAAACTTTCGTGCTTGCATTACAGGAATCACCAACTGAAGAAAGAACTCTGTTGCTCATGTCATGGCATGTGCAATGAATTTATGTCTAGAACAACACACGGTAGTTGCCCATGGCGTGCTACAATATTCATTATGGTTTGCTACAGGTACTTTAGATGTAATAAAACTGTTCAGCTGTCTGCTCATTCTATGATTTCTGGTGGTATCTCATTATTGGTTTGTATTATGTACGTGAATTAATTAGTTTTTATTAAATTATTCAATAACTGTTTTCTATGTTTTCACTACATCATTATGTATGATGTAGTTACTGACCACTCTCTGTGTCCAGTGGGAGAAGAAATAACCACCGCTGTTACAAGTACAAGATGCAGATCATCTGTTACAAGCCAGAAATTCGACTTGATTCACTGTGTATGAAGTTTCAGTTCAAACATGACAGCGAAAAATTACATTAAACTTGCACTTTAGGTAGATTGCACATGATTATATATATATATATATATATATATATATATATATATATATATATATGGATATCAACTTATATGGAATGTTAATAGTGACAAATATTTACCACTAAATGCAACGTCAATCCTTTCAATGTACCACTCCAGTACAAGTAGTAACTACAAATACTTTCATCACTTATTCAGAATAGCAATATAGCAATTCTATTTACCACAATTTCTCTAACGCGTTGTTTTCCTTCGCCACAATGAGTTTGCACATGCTTATAATTAATAGTAAATGCTAAACCTATAATATTAACCAAATAATATTAACAGTCCTGGCTTCGAATTGACTCAAAATACAGCATTTCCTCAAATTGACGGACATGTTGTTCTAATGTATCAATAGAGTAGTGTCCTAGAGTAGCATTGTAGTAGAGCATGTTAGCATTTGAGTATGTCATTTCAATTTGAAGAATTACAGTCTGCAGGGTCAATTTGGAAAAACTGAAAAAACAATAATTATGGATTTAGTAAGTTAAATACACAAGTCAACTGAGTAATCCAGACTACATTTAAACCTTTCAACAGGTGACAGTATTGGCAAACACCATTTCCTCTCTTACACACACACACACACACACACACACACACACACACACACACACACACACACACAACTCCTCCTGTATTGCTTTCGTCTAAATAGACACCCTACCCCTTCAGTACACGCACGCACGCACGCACACACACACACACACACACACACACACACACCACACACCACGCACACGCACACACACACACAACTAGCTGGTTAACTCAACTCAATCCATCCTCACACGTTGCCTTGTCTTACACCAGTCATTCTTTTCCAAACCAAAGGTAGGGCTAGATTAAATGACGCCAAAATTTGATTACCAGTTGTCTTTGCCATTTTTTCTAGCAAGAGTAAATTGTAAGCTTGCCGCAAATCATGTAGACAGACAAAAAAAGAACCTTACTGATTTGTCTTCGTTTTACGTTTCTGTGTGAGTATATCAATCTGACGCACGAACTGCTTAAAGCACGCTAACCTTATTTGCGAACGAGCGAAGCGAGCGATTTTTCTCTAATGCGTCAAAGGGGTACTCCGAGTGTCCGTCCGTGCGTCCGTCTGTACGCCACCATCCCTACCCCCGGGGAATTGTTTAGGAATTGATAAATTCGAATCGTTCTTTGCTAGTTTTGAAGAAAGTAAACATACAATAGTTTACGTCATGTGACGTCATTACTAGAGATATTTCTATGGTAACTATGCTCACTTATGTGACTGCGCTCCACGACCCCTACAAACGGGACAGCTGTTACAAATCGATCATTTTGAATAATTGTTTGTTTTCCTCGATGGGTGCCAAAAATTGACACTTCACGTTATGTGACGTTACTCTCATTATTGCTATGGCAACAAGATTGAATTAGGCGTAACCAGTGTTTTTACTTATGTAGCGTCCTGTTCTAGCTGTTTTTGTGACAGTTAATGCTGTTCTTAGCTGCTAATAATAATTAGCTGATGTAATTAAAGTTAACAACTGCTAACATCGCCATGGAAACATTGCTCACTTACTGCTAGGCATGCGCGTTTTACTGTGCGTTGCGCACCACTCCTAACTAGCCACTCCACGAGCGAATTGAAGGAACAGTACTTTTCACGTCTACACTGTTGGTTAGGCGCTTCTCCGTTAGCTTGACTATAGATTTACGTAACTAACTGTGACACTTCATGCGATGGTCATCGCTAGACACTATTGACTGAAGAAAGCGCGCAAAGTACACACTTCAAAGAAATTTGAAGAAAACAAGTCACTTACGACAGTAAAGGGTTTATTAATTGTACGAAGCTGTTTCGAACAAAACTGATTTGCTGTCCATCGGGTGCGTTCAGCAGTATGTAGCTAATCTACCTGTGCACATGGCCGATGCGATCTTTCTAGCCGCGGCCGATGTTTTGTGACTGAAATTGCATTAAAATATTTGGCTTGCCGACTGTCGCTCCATAGAGGACGCCTAAATCTAGCTCAGTAAAATGTTGATCAAGTTAGACTCATGGTACTTCACACATTAATTATCTAGAGAGTGATCAGTTTTGAGGCAGCTTTTGACAGTTGTGAGCTGTGTACGTGAGTGAGTATCGAGTTGTGTTGATCGTGGTTATCAAGAATGAGATTTCATTGCGATCGATGTGTGAAGTAATAGAGACACATAGAGATGCAACAGTCGTGTTTTGCTTTTTTTCGCTTTCACTATGTAAATGCTACCCGAATCAATGCGTCTGCAAGTTTGTACGGTATCTAGCAGCAGCTCTCTTTTCCTGATGTTTTACTACACACCGCTAGTGTATTGAAAAACGTATTCTAGACGTGGTTTTGAAATTTTACTCTACATCTGTATAGTACGTGCTCGCTCGCACAGGTGGGAATGCAATGAGCACCCATTATTATTTTAGTTGAGCGTGGATCCGAACATCACCGAAACCCAGAGAGATAGATACGAATATATTAACTCTATTAACAGCAATCAATCTATAACTCAATGTACCTAGCTCCGCACTTTCGGCTTGACTTGTGTACACCAGCTTGGCTTACCAAATATGTAGACAGGTCCCGGATAAGACCCATGCCAGACAATCTGACTAAATTTAACATATGCTATGAAAAATTCAATCACTGATGACAAGTATTTTAAATTTTTAAGACAAATCTTGATAAAGACACTCTTCTAACGTTAAAGAATCTTTCTAAGTAAGAAGATACGCGTTATAATTAAAAGACTCTTTAACAACGACTAAATTCTTCACAACATGCTATGACAATCAAATTCAGTTTGTATATGCCATATCAATAACATATTAGAATAAACCACTAAACCAATAAAATAAACAAGCATACTTAATTGATTAATATCAATAAGGTTCCACACAATGACTGTCGTGAGAATTTGTTAGCCTGACTGGTTGTAGTGTACTTTGAGCTATTGATATCTTTTAGTAACACGTAAACAAAGAGAACATTCAGATGGTGACCAAACAGCAGAAGAAGACACAACAAGTAGCAAAACACAAGATAAGTGGATTGGCAAAGCAAGATACTGTCGTTGCTTAGTCGTCTCTTCTTCTTCTTGTTCGTCGGTGACGATTTCATGGATTCGTGCAACTACATCTAAGTTCTTCGTGCTATGCCGGTCTTTGGAGTTCTTTCTGTCAACTGGTAGATGTTGTGTCTCTCGTGTAATTCTGTTTTGCTGTGATGTATCTTCTTCTTCGCCTTTCCTCTGCTTGTCTTTGCCTCAGTTCGTCAGTGAAGCCTTCATTGATTCGTGCAATTACCTTTACGTGTTTCGTGCTTTGCCCGTCTTTGGAGTCTCCTCTGTCACCTTTACGATGTAGTTTGGTTACGTACCTCCTGTATTTGCTTTCTTCTACCTTCATTTATTTTGTTCCTTACTTCAGCCTATCTATACTTCATTTGGCAGTGAAACCTTCTTGGATTCGTGCAATTACCTTTACGTGCCATGTGCTATGCCGGTCTTTGGAGCCTTTTCTGTCAATTGGAGGATTTGGTTGTTGTTATGTGCCTTTTGGATTTGCTGTCTTCTGTCTTCATCGTCAACTTGCTGTCACCAGCTGCTTTATTTAATACATACTGTTCTTGCTTATTTGACTTTGCAATCATTGTTTTATGTTGCAAGCTGTGTAGATCACTATAATTACACACACACACACACACACACACACACACACACACACACACACACACACACACACACACACACACACACACACACACACACACACACACACACACACACACACACACACACACACACACACACACACACACACACACACACGCACACACGCACGCACGCACGCACGCACGCACGCACGCACGCACGCACGCACGCACGCACACACACACACACACACACACACACACACACACACACACACACACACACACACACACACACACATACACACACACACACACACACACACACACACACACACACACACACACACACACACAATAACATTCTATGTATATAATAAGCACAGTTTACTTAACCATACTTGGCAAATCATAGAACGTGTTACCCCGTTGTCTAAATATTACAACTCCATAGAACATATTACTGTTTACACGAATGTAGATAAGAATTATTAGAAAGAAACTAGCCTCTTGGCGACTATTTGTTGCAACTATTATAAATTGAAGAAATGACACCTCTAAATTTTCTGAATAACTAGTTTCAATAAAGCACAACAATCAACATCACTACTACTGTCATCAATGTCACATTATATTGTCACACATCTTTTTGAATGAACAGCATGTTATATTCGACACCTCTTTCTTCCAATTTGAAACAGCTATTCTTTAATCTTTGGGCATCATGATTCTTGTTGTATATCATCTATAGTGTCAAGATAGTATTCTTAATAAGTACGATAGTTGTATATCTAATACAACTAATACCGTACAGCAATTTGCACTAAATGTTAATGTCAATAATTAAGTTAAGAAAGGATTGGAAACTCGAATCTAGGCACAAATTTATATTGTCACATCAACTTTAATTTTGGCCACAGTACGACGTCCACAAAAGGGTTGGCATTAAATATTTGTATATCAATGTTTCGAGATACAGGCGCGGATCCAGGACTTTTGAAAGAGGGGGTTGCAAATTTCGATAGACCACGCCTACTTCAGTCAAAGCATTCACTTTGTTAGAGGTGCAAATGGCCCAGGCTATTTACAGGTTAGCTAAAGTAAATGGCGACAACTATAGCAAGGTATCTCTAGCAATGTGTTATGTTATAAACTCCCTAAATCATCAAAACTGTCTAACAGAAGCTAGCTGCATCATGCCTATACTACTGCTAAATATATGTAGTAAACTACGGTGCAACTATGTCTCTTTCAAAAGAAGACTGTATGAACAATCTCCGTGGATGATTTTGTACAAATTTTCGCCTGCTGGTACCAGTTCTTTGTAATGCATGGCGATGATAGGTGTGCAAGACGCTCCTCTGCTGTGGTAGACCATGCATATAAGTCTTCAGCCTCTTCAGTAGAAAGAATGACCTCTCTGCGTCGGCACTTGTGATAGTCAGGTGTACATGCTATCAATAGCAGATGATAAACATTTGGGTACAACTGAGAGTCACAAGCTCCCAAGGCCAGAAGAAGGTTAATTAATTGTTTGGTATGGCCTTCTTGCACTTTGCTCTCTTTTCCTTGCTTCTTGAATTTTTTGGTATTTACTTTGCCATAGTGACTGCCACCTTCTCACTTCACCTCGTAGAGACTTCTGGAACGGAAGATCGGCTTTCCATTCATTGGGTCAACGTCGGAACGAACCAGAAGGAAACGCACTAGACACAACAATGCTCGGACATTATCTTACTCACCATTAGATTGTTCGCGCATCTGAAGAAGCAGGAAGTCTAGGAGGGGTATCGCAACGGATCGTTTGTAGTGCTCAATCGGACTCCGACTACTAGTAGGTGTATTGCTCCGGTTTCGCTGTTAAGTTCGGTTTTCTTGTAACAGATTCAACGGATCCAATCTTGTCTGCGAGTCGCAGAATGTCTTGATACCAGATGTCAAAGTGGTTGTGTATATTCTGCCTTGTTGCCTTCATTCTTTCAGTTACGTACTGAGTGAACCATTCCCTAGCCTACGCAACAAAGATATCCTGGTCACGAGTCTGGAGTTTCGCTGCCAGATGTCTCACTTCGTCAAGAATCCGCTTAGTTATTTTCAATTAAATACTGAAAATGAGCGCAATGCGGCTTCAAGATCTTGTGTTTTATCTGTGGGGTCAACAAAAGGAGGGGGGTTGAAACCCCTACAACCCCTAAAGTAGATCCGCCACTGAGATAACTCAAATTTTGTTTTTAAATAATAATAGTGTAATCTGTAGACCATTTACCGTGCATAGAACTTCCAGATCAAAAAGCGCACAAAGCGCGCAAAACTCTATTCTAGACGAGAACGGGCGACTAAATGATCAAATAAAATGATCTTTTGAGAAATAGCTTCTAAGGTAATCAGCGTCAAGGAGTTAGAGACTAGCTAGCTGCACAGCTATAGCGCTCTTCCGCGAAATCAAAGAGCCGTTGTTTCATGACGTCTTTTGTCCGTTCATTGCATTTACAAATACCATATGTTTGAGTAATGTCTAAGAGAACCGTATCTTTCCATCTCATGACCATTACCTATGTGAACTCTTTACGTAAAACTACCATAGGCTGTTAGACTATTGTTTAACACGGTTTATTGATAAGTATTTCCGAAATAAATTTAGTAAGGTTTTGGTTCAGACTAAAGTCGCGGTCTTTGCGCGTACTCTGATAGTTAATCAATGAGGTCCGAGGTGGACAAAAGCAATCAGATGTTTCTGTCATAATTGCTTGATATTATGGAGTGAGAAGGGTTGCAATTGAACGTCGTTAATTAAGTATTAAACGTTGTCAAATTGCTGTAAAGTACTGTATTTATTTGCAATTTTAGAAGGAAGTTAGAAACATCCGGGAAGTTGTTTTATCCGGGCTTACGAGAACCGCAAATGGCGTCGTTCACGGTACAATGCCGCATCGCGTATTATTCTGTTTTACCAGTCAAGACGTCGCCTGAACTTTCTTCTTAGCATTGATTGTGTTGTAATTGACCGAAAGTTGTAACTAGGGCTTTGTAGGTTTAGTTAGTGTGTCTATGGTTGAGTAGAAATAATTGTCAGAGTTTTCAGAGTGTAAGCAACTTAGCGTCTCTGGACATCTAACTGTTTCTCGAATACGCTCTTGATTTTTCTTTTCGAAAATCTTTTTTGAGTGGCAATAGGGAGTCGCGTGGTAGGCTTGCGTACACGGTGTCAAAGGAAATTCAGTCCCCCTAATACGGTGTCCCCTCGGACAGAATGTCCTACTAAATAGTGTTCCCTGGGGACATAATTGTAACGTGGTAACGGCTTGTCGAAGTTCACTACCTCTGGAAGTGAGGGGCGCACGTGTAAGGCACCTTTTTGTTGCATGTCTGTTTCACATTACCCAGGCTCTCAAAATGACGCACACGGGCCGGCCATTATCATTATCCTGTACACGTGACACCGGAAGTCATTGGGCACAGTATAAATAATATTATAACACAACAGATCAGCATCCACGGCCACGAGAGGTAATACAAGGTGTAGACATCATCATGCTGATGACAGCTAGATTGACTTTAACTTAATTGCGCGATGTCTGCTCTTCTTATCTACACGGTTTACCGTAAGTCTTCCAAGAAACAACTTGAGGACCAAAAACAGATCGTCCAATAGTTGTTTAATTAATTGAAAAGGGGGCGACCTGGCCTGCCCACGCATGTCCTACCTCACCTTACCGCAATGTTTTTTGAAGTGCGCGCTCTTTTCGAGCTCAAACCCCGGCTGTATACATGTCTAGGTAGCCCCTTTCTACTTGTGAGTTCGTTTTTTTGCCAAACTATGCGTTTCTAGGCTTTCGAGGTAGCCGTTGTTGTATTGTAAGTCGAGCGCTAACTTCGCTCAAAGAGGTTGT
>NC_085091.1:5480183-5555183 GCF_963422355.1 Corticium candelabrum | reverse complement strand
TATACACAGACCAGGTGCATCAAGTGAAAGACCTAGTTGTTCCCGTTGTCTTGCCATGTAAGGATCCAAATCTTCTCTATATACTCTAGCATTGTGTCTCGATTTGACCAGTGACTCGCAGAATGAGTAATGTTCCACCCAGGGGGAATGTTCACATGTGGGTGGCACCTTGGTGTTTTGCCAGCATTGATAACTTGAGGTGAGATAAGTTCTCCAGTCAGTGATATGGCAAGAAGAATGGTAATTTCTCTTTTATCCTCTAAGCCAATCGTGTCGATTTGCTTGGATCCTTGCACCTCGAGAGTCCAGTCACTCAAAGGCACCATTTTGATACCGGTTGGATCAAAAGTGAGCACCATAGACAAGGATATGTTATAGTCTTTAATATCTTTGTCTATATTATCAAGATAGATAAATTTGTTATTACAAAATCATCAGGAACCTTGCGGATTGCACGTGTAGCTTTGCACTTTACATACCCATGCCTGGACAGAAAGGAGAAAGCCCATGACTTCTTCAGGTCCAGTGATTCTCCATATTGTTTCAGAAGTGATGGAGCTTTGTGATGCACAATACCCATTGCAGCAGCTAGAACTATGGAAGAACTTACAGGTGATCCACAGAGACAAAGGTCTTGAATAAACTGCTTCGTTAGTCTGTCAATATCCTCTGGTAAAAGAAGAGAACGTCCTTTTTCTTGGCAGGTAGCTCTACTTCATCCAACGTCTTTCCATCCTTGAGCTGCTTGAGGACCTCTCGCTTGAAGTTCCTTACAGTGGCAACAGAAAGAGCAAACTTTAAGCGCTTAGAGAAAGTGTCAACTGCGCTCTTGTTAACATGGATGGCAGCAAACTTTCCAATCTCAGCTTCGTTGCTTTGTCAAAATGGTGCCGCTCGTGAGACTTTCGTTCCCGTCCACGTTTTTGTAGATCGATGTTCTCCCTGTCCACAGCTGCTACAGAAGCTGCAGCAGCAACTTCTGTGCTGTCTACAGGCTTGAACCAATGGGTAAGCGACATTACTAGTCGTACGCAGTACGCTGCTGTTCAAAATGGCATATGTAAAAGCACGCATGTGTAAAGTAAAATTGCTTAACGTAAGGTATTATAACGATGAGAACTTGTTCGTTATATTCGTTAACATAAAATGATCGTTATACTGTCTGGATTTACAGTACAAGGTTCACAGATATACATTTCACTCGTCGTTTGGCTACACGCCCTTTAGAATAGATTTCATGATTGACATTGATTGAAGACACACAGCAGCTACAAACACTTTCGGCGTTTGACTGAACTGGATTGAGTAATGCGTCTGCAATTAGATCTCGTCGCTGCTCTGTTGTATCTAGCTGATGCTCCATTAATGACCAGAAATCAAACCAGAACTATGAGTGGATAAGTTCTACCCTATTATTAGCCTTGTCATCTGAGTAAACCCAGTAGCAATACCTTTGTTGTGGTTTGATGTTTGTTGATTGCCACATTGGGACTGGAAATCACAGTTATTAGTGGCATTTGCTGATGTTCCATTTTACCATATACCCACAGCATGGATCTATACTCAAATATGAGTATACTCTCTGATCAGTGCTGAGTAATTATGCACACCATGAATCTGAATCTATTTTGCAAAAACACAGATACCAGAGCAACATCACTCACTCACTCACTCACTATACACCTAAAATTCTTATCTTCTGTAGACTTCTGGTATGACAGAGCATAGAAACTGCTAAACTGTCCAATATTAATTAACTTAAACAAACAGAACCCACATCCACAAGAGTGCAGGATAGTTACAATTAGTCAATCAAAACACTTAAAACCACACACATTCTTAATTAATATCAGAGCTCTAACCACACCAAAGTATTTAGCATTCATCCAGGGAACCCTTACTATCAATAGCAAGCAAAACCTTAGTAAACAAAAAACCGACCCTCTAGACAACACTGGCTTAATCAAAATGATGAACATAACTGTGCATACTGGGGTAATCTGGACATCTGCGGCAGCAGATGCTAGCACACCTTCCACTTCCTAAAGCAAACGTTATAAATGGACTATGGATATCCGCGACCTTCCTAGCCGAAGTCATGCGGTCATTCAGTGAGTCACAATGAGAAGTCTAACCACATTCGCCGATCCGCAAACCAGTCATTAGACCACACCTCTCCTCCACCCAATATCAATCACACCACTCATATTTATAAAAGCGAATATCTCGAGACCTCTGCATTTCTTGCAGCTCTTCCCTCCCAGCATGTCTTGTGCGGTGGTATCGTGTGGATTGCTTCTCGCGCTTGCGACGCTTACTGTGCATGCCCAACTTCAGACACCACTTGCCACTACAACGGGATGCCGAAATCCGCGATGTCCTAGCACCAAGTGTCCAGAAGTTTTGAACTGTCCTGGTAGTCTGGTGGTTGATAACGAGAGATGTCCGTGCTGCCATGTGTGCGGTTTGCAGTTGGGAGAAGAATGCTCTCCAGAGACGACTGACAACGTTACTGCCTTTCGATATTGTGACGCGGCGTCGGGATTTACGTGCAAGAAGGTTTCGAATGACGATGGCAGTGGAACCGCAGTCGGTCGTTGTGTAGGTGAGTTGTGTGACGTCACGTGAGTTGTTAGTGATGCTATTTAGTGCTACGCCCACGCAATCAAGATAGAGGGTTGGTCGGAAGGCAAAAGCTGGATATGACAACGTTAGATATTAGCAGCAAATGGCCTGAAAACGGCGCATACGATAGTCACGTGAGAAACATTCCGTCAACGCGCGCTAACGCTAGTAGCCTTGTTGTACAATCAAAAGGCTAGAAGACACTCGCGAGACGTTGGGAAATGTACTCGTGGGTTATACAATGGGCATGGATGCGCATACAAGGTTGAAGGGGCATTATTGCGCTTGCACTTATCACGTGACCTAATTGTTGCTTACCACGTGATGATCGTATGCACCCTGTTTTCACGCTGATATGTAGCGCTCGCATGTTCAAACCCGTAGAACGTAACGTATGTGGTGCCTTCGACCTGAGGAAAGATGACGAGTTGGTTTACGCGCGACCCGAACTCTACTTCAGCAACGAGATTGCAAAATCGCTCCCGTTCGTTGTCCTTATTTGTAACGGTGACTAAGCTCTAATATTCAGCTTTGCCTGTAGTTCAGCCCAACCTTCCAACTTGACTGCTTAGGCTAGGCAATCAAGTTTGTATGGGCGTAGCACTAAACAATAAAGTGATAGCCAGTAATTGCAGCGCTGTGCTTACACCAGACAGAACGACCACCTGAGGTGCATTCGTTTGGTTGTCTATGCACGCTCTGATAAACTGGTTTTTAAGTACCAATCGAACGGTTGTGGTAGAAAGTACCAAACTGGTCGATATTATCCCAACCCCTACTGTTGGCTAGGAAAAGTTGGGATGGAAGGTCACTTGATAGACTGACATCTAGAGGTGTTAATTGGCAGAAGCGATTAATCAATTAACTTAAGCGCTAATGACACCACAATGTTAAACTAAAGTCTGTTCGATTATTGATTATTGGAGAGGAGGTGGGATCTGTGGTTAATAGATAAGGAATTGAAGAGCAAAGATGGGCTTGTTAATTCCAGCTAGTGAAATAAACGGTTCCAGTTTAGCTTTGAACTTAGGTCTAAAGGTTCAACCAATGCTTCGACTATGTAAGTTTACTAGCTACAGCTGTTTTACTTATTAATCCATAGTTCAAAGTACGTCTCTGTCAGCTTTTATGTAGTCGTCGTCATAGGAGTGACTTTGAAGTTATCAGACATCTGGTGTAAATGATAGATGAGGGCAGGGCCAAATGCGTGTCATACAGGAAGTTAATAATTGTCGGAATAAAGAACCAATCACAGTATTCATTAACTGATCTGAAACCTCCTCCTTGTGAGCTTATCAATGATGTTGGAATCAACCTGCTAGGACGTCCGTTTAAGTAAAGGAGGTACCGTTTTTTTTCCACGTCTTCTCCAATTATCAAAACAGACTTTAAAGCCATTGTGGAAAAGCTATTGTGGCAATGCTATTGTTGCAATGCCATTGGACAAGCTAACTGCCTGTTCAACAGTGAATGAGTGAATTCTCTTCCATAGCTGCTGTACATTGTCAAAGCCATACGAAAGTGAAGAATGATGGTAGGCAACTCAACCCTAGCAGACTGTAAAAGGGCTGATTAGCAGTAACTAAAGGAGAACTCTCACCAAAATCAATTATTTCTCAGATAAAAGCTGTCACTTCATGACACAACCTTTTGCAACCATTTACTGCAGAAGTTTACCGTAAAGAAAAATATAGCATTGAAAGTATCCCCCCGTGTGTGGCATATGCGTACCTTTGATTGTTGATTTGCAAGGAAGACTGATATCTGTGCACTTTTGAAGGTAAGGATTATGATAAATATGGTGTCAAGTTGTGATTTATTGACTGAAGCAAACTGGAACCCCAAAGTTATCACGCAAGTATCGACTGTGGTAATAAAACCTCAGAAGAAGACCCTTCTTAGATTAGCTCATAGATCATGTCTCACTGAATTTTGGGTGCGTTAGGAGCACTTGGTATGGTTAAACCTGAAGTAGTTACTTCGAGAGAGCAAGACTTTGTGTACACACGGGGAATTGTCTGAACAAATTGTTGCCGATTCTCTGCTTATGTGGCTGTCTGGACCGTAGGTTTCCTGCAAGAAGATACCAGGCCTTGTATCTTTCTTTCAACAAGTTTTAGTATTTGGTGAGAATTCTCCTTTAAAGAAAATAGAGGTGTGAAAATCTTAATGCCCTGGCCAAAAGTGGTCATTGGAGCTTCTTGAGCCCTGGAACTATACTAGGTATACTAAGGTGAGTACAGTACAGTGAGTACAGTGAGGATGGTATTGAGCCATGACAGCCAAACCATTTTGTTGATATCAAAAACTGCAGTTTTTAGTTGCTCCAGCGTAAATTATCCGAATGGGACATTCAATTATCTGAGTTTCGTTCGTAGAAGTACCGAATTTATAGCAATAATTCTTTCAGTCTGATAAGTACAGAAAAGTCAAAATCCCACACATTTCTTTCATGAAGTCTTTCTATAATGCTAGCTCATCTTTCAACTGAACAACAATTGATTGATTCAACCAAAGGGGAAGGCGCTATGTAGTGAAACTAGATTTCTTTGATTAGCTAAGCACACACTAACAATGCATTTATCAGGACACACTGCTTACAAATTAGATTACACCATGCAAAAACTGAGGGGTGGAGCATGGCATTGGAAGCTTCCTAGATAAGTGTAGATTTAGATGGAAACGTGGGACACCAAGATTAGTGCACAGCAAACATACAACACACACACACACACACACACACTAACTAACTAACTAAGTAATTGACGCTAACTATAAGATTAATTACAAATTATTTTGGCTAGACAACTGATGACTAATGATATTTGAGCAGCTGCCTAATCGCAGACTATGTACCCCATTTAGTTTTTTGTGTTATTGCACAGCCTTAAGCGATAATTGAATGCCCAATTCCGATAATTGATTGCACGAATCGGATAATTGTACGCCGGGTTCGAATAATTGAACGCTTGGTTCGGATGATTGAACGCAAAATACTATTAGTTCTAGATGATGATATGGAAGTGGAAGACGACGATACAGCTGAAATTTTATTGCTGGTCTTGTTGTTAGACAATATACGGAGAGATGCTTGCCTCATTCCTGTGTATACGTAGTTTTTTGTTCAGTGTACTTTGCACAATTACGAAGCTAGTCAATGGGGACCGACCAATAGGCTGTTAGCAAACAGAGTATAGTGTTTACCAATTGTGCATGAAGAAGAAAAGTCCACATGTCCAGCAGACGACACATAAGCAAAAACTTTGACAGCTCAGAACAATCTGCTGAAGACTTCCCCTGCCATGTCTGTGTGCACGCACATCTAAGAATGTGTTCATATGATTAGAGCACTGTTGGGGTAGTGTGTTCACACCAAGTAATTGTCACTTAATGTTAGTAACAGTCACATGCCCATGTTTTTAGATCGTAGTTGTGTATTTTGAGCATATAATAGGCATGCATGCAATACTTAAGCATTTCAAGACTCTGCTCTTTCCAGCTTCTTGCCTAGTTTGACATGGGAGATGAAGGAAAGGCTGTTCTACTCGGCAGGTGGTTGCTACATGTCTGTCATCAATGTTGACATAATCCACTGCATTTTCTTGCCAAAACTGTACTCAATCAGGCACAACTGGTGTCTGATATTAGAATACAACTCGTCCCTCTTCTTCGATCTCCTCAGAGCCAACGTTGTCAGCTGCCAATCTGTTGCTACCACTGCACATAGAAGAGACACGTACTTGTTATTTAAAGGTGCAGACTGTAAGCTGTGGCACCATTAAGCAGAAACCAACTGCAGTCCGATAATTGAGTAGGTGTGTCGGATATATGCGAACAACAGTAGAAGTTGTAAGCTGTCGGACTTGAACAGCAAAACGTCAATCACGCCCAATCTAACATATCTTGTTTCTGTGTAACTATTCTCTACACTCATTGCCTTTAGATGAAAGAAATTCTTGTTTTGTATGAGTACGGAAGTGTCCAATATTAGATTAATGAGTCTACACCAACTTGATGTGACAATGAATAAGCTTAAGACGATGTAAGTGAACTTGATGTGACAACACGCGAATTTACCTAAGATGTGTGAATGTGACCTAAACTGTGTAGAATTAGCTCTCCTTGATTCAAGTATGACATTCCGCAAACAAGTTGTCAAAGTGGCAAGTGTCAATCTAATGTTTACTTAGGGTGTGATTCTTTATCTTCAACTAAAATGATTGGTAGACTTGTATAGAATAGTTTGCGTGCTAGTTGTGACGCAAGTGAACAAATGATCATGTATTGTTATCTTTTTAGTAGTATATGTATTGATATTAGGAGACATTAGCGACTTTACTAACATTTAATTCATTCAAACTTTGTGACATGTTTGGAGTGTTTTGTTTGTATAGGGACACACGTGCCGCCTTGTGTAGAGGGTCGTACGTATAAGAAAGGGTGCTTGAAGTGCAATTGTACGGATGGGTCACTTAAGTGTGAGAAAGACAAGGGCATTACTTGTTTGGCACTTACTTGTGGAGCTAAGGAGAGATATCGACCCGTTGACAAATGCTGTGAAGTATGTGTAGGTGAGAGTAATCGCACATGTTTGTACATCACTGTTATGTCAATCTGTGTTACAGAGGTATGCCTGTATGAATCTCCTGCTTTACCTCCAGCAGTTGCTTTGCCAGGAGGTTTGTCTAAATTTCGTGTTACATTCAGAGAGGAATTGCGCCTCACATTTACTGTTGGACACCTTGCTCCAGACCTTGCTCAAGACAATATGCTATCCAACTTGGGTATTTACCGCAATGGACGTGAACTCTTGCCAACATCTAAGTATCTTTCAATACAAATCGTCCGGGTTTCTGTTTCACCAAGTGGTCCAAGCTTCTGTAGATATTTTGTCGAAATCACATTTATTCTGGAAGCAGCAAAGAAGACTGACAGTGGTAACTACACGTTGCTGATTGAAAATCGTGTAGGAACAACTAGTACAAGTTTCATTCTCCAAGTGATAAGTATGTCTATTCTGTGACGGAGGTTAGGTTTCTCGTTAAATTTTTTATGTGTAGAACGCAGGTTGAAGAATTGTACATTTGAGACTGATCTCTGTGATTGGATTAATGGAGGTAACCTTAATGAAAATGAGGTTGGCTGGTTGCGTCGCATGGGAGAAACACCATCTCATTCTACTGGACCTGTGGCAGGATATGGAGGATCGGGTATGGAATGTTTGATTTTACTGTTGACAGTCTGTTTAGCCGTTGGTCATGTTCTTTTATGCATTTGTTCACATGTCTTACTGGTTGTTGTCTGTCTTTCCATCTGCCTGGAAATTAGCATGTGGCCTTATTTGCAATTACCATTGCAGGAAGAAGTTGGTTTCATAATAACATTTAAAACTTCCGTACCTGCATAACAGGTATGAAACTGACAATCAGTGGCATGTCATACATGACAGTGAGTTGTGGTTGTTGAATTTAGTAAGACTCTACCAGACCCTCTTATGATGTTGTGCCAGTTTCTCTCTGGCATTGTGTCATACAAGATGTAGGCACGACAGCACAAGAGGGACTTGTAGGAGATTAACAAACAATTATCAGTGCCAATGAGGCTATTGGCACTAAGTAGTCGTCCATGACACAAGGCTGGTCGTGTGACGGAACCCTGGTGAAACATTGTGGTGAAATTGCACTTTGTTATTAGCCTCATATCAGACCCTTTTGCGCTGTTGTTAGTCTGTGATCCAAGTCCAGAATTATGACATGTTGTTGTACCCTTCGTCCAACTTTTATCTTTCAATATATTCCTGCTAATTTAATGGTGCTTATTGCAAATGTGAACGTTGCCTTTTGATTAAAGTGTCCTAAATCGGAGAAATGGAGGATAGCATGGTTGTCATGGCAACCATGCAATTGTGTAATTTATCATTTCTTTTTAAGAAAATTTAGATTACAGTAGCTGTGGGTATTTTTCTGCACTTGACATGGTTCTCCCTAAAGCATGGTAGCGTGGCACTTTACCACGCAGAGCAACCCTAGCCACATGACCAAGCCTTTCACTTGTGTTCTACCCAAGGTAGATGTACAGTGCTGTATAGTGCTGTACACTACTGTACACTGCACTTATATATACAGTAAGCAGATGGCATTAGTGTGCGTGTGTTAAATAAACGTGGAAGACATCTCAGGCTATAATGACTTAATTTCTTTTGTCTTTGGGGCAGAAGGCTTCAGTAATTAATTAATATGCAGTTTGACCCACAGTTTTTTAATCATACGTTAAGTCTGGGTATCTGAGGGTACATCGCAGTAATATGAGGCATGACTTGCAACTACCATATCTGCCACACTATTCTGAAGTCTTGGGGAAAATACTGCTTGTTTTTTCTTAGGTTTATCTAAGTATCTGAAGTACAGTTTATTAAGTTTAATTAATGATTTGATGCCGTAAGCGGGTGGAGGAGAGGCAAAGCAATGTTTGTGATTAGTGGTTATGAAAAGTGAGATTTTAACAACTCTAACTGCAGCAACTCCAACACTAAAGAGTTATAAAGTACTTCAAGAGTCGTCATCGCTGCTTGACAGGACATCATTATTGGCTATGTCAACATAATTGCCTTCACAATCTGGCTGTTCAGTAGTGCATATACACTCTTAAGTGCACTTGCAAGTATCAGTGCACTAGAGCCCATTCCATATCACCAAAATATGAGCAGCTACTGCAGCAAGGACATGAAAGGAATTCCAGCAGAGATTAAGGACCTGGCAGCTGATCTGACCATTGATTAGCTAATGATGTCGAATCTTCAGCGCCCATCCATGCATGGAATTTTTGGAGTATACAGTAAAAAGGGCCGGTCTCCAGAGTGTCGCCTGGTAATGTGCATGCACAATGCATGTGGAGTCGCTGAGAATTGTGTGGAATCACATCCAGTAAATGCATGCACAGGGAAGAGAGCTTAGAGGAATCTAGGCTTAAAATATGAGACATTGTGGACAAATCGATGCTCTGTTTTGTCCCTGCTCGACATATCATTCTACAAGGAAGTGGAAAGGCAAGAGTGTACCCTATAATGGCTGCAGTGTCATAAATGTTTGGTTGAACGAATCATGATACTATAATATTAGTGCTGCCATGTTCTGCAGCAAGCCTGGGACTTGATCGCTGAACCACTTGTGTATTCAGATGCTTGCTGTTAGCATGCGTATAACACTGCAAAAACTGCTATTCTATAACATACAGATACTTGCTAACTGTTGTTAGCATTTTATGTATGCTGTCTACTTTTAGTGACATCATTTTTAATAACTCATATGCTGACCATACACACCACAGGGGTGCCAACCCCATAAAATTAGAAATATGGCTGTGGCGTCATTGGTGCAGGGCATTCTGTCTTGTGCATGCGTACATCTACCACAGATATAGTAATCTCAAACATCTTCTGATCCCACTGGTACACGCTATACCTGTACTTCTAGTCTGTAAACGCTTCCACTCCATACATCACTGCAGTGGAACTTAGTGGTTTAGCAGTTCAATTTGTACATCCGGCTGGCATTGCTAATAAAAATATCAAACCTACTATTCAAACGTTACATTCTGTTACACGAAAAACAGTTTGTCATGCGATGAAGACGAAAAAGAATCTTGAATACACTGCGACGCTGCATTGTAGTACAGAAACCAGTTGTGCTATTAAAAGTCTTCAAAATTTCTAACTTGGGACAAGACTTTGAAAGGGCAATATTTGTATATAGGAGTCAACAAATGTTTTGAAAGCAAAGCATTAAAGTTGGACGAGGGGTGCAATGATTGTCACGTTTTAGAGGGCTTTTCAGCATTTGCTCATAGACAAGTGCAGAATGTACGCTGGTCTTGAATATAAATATTTCCAGTCAAGAATCCTACTGTCTTCACAAACGTGTTTGTCTACAATATCTCCTAGCAACACACATGCTTGAATACCTATTTCTCTGATTAAATGCTGTGGTGTTTATTTGCTAAAGGCTCTCTGTCCATGCTTTAGGAGTGTCAGGCTGTAGTTTTCACACCTTTTCAAGAGAACAACACCTACGATACTGGTATGAATTTCACACTTCGAGACTTCACTTAGCAAAACAGTATCTGAGTAATCTAGTGACACCTCCGAAGAGGTTTTTCCTTCAACAAGAGCAACAGATGAAATACGGCATTTATTGCATTTAAATATGGGCGGTGCTTAATCGAAGAAATACAGTAATCAACTTTATTAATTGCCAATGCAATGGTACTGTCTCTTTGTTTGTCTGTTTGTGGGCACTGCATTTGCCATACCTTGTCCTTTGACATGTAAGTAATCCAATGTGTGAGTTACACTGTGAGTAATCCAAAAGGAGCTAAATTATTATGACTAATTTATTGGTAATTTTGATGAGGTGTAACTTGCTAATTTGTGCCCAGGCTACTATATATATTTGGAGACTTCCAGGCCCGCTGGTGAAGGACAAAAAGCAGAGTTGCGCAGTGTGTCCATCAAGGCAGAGTCTCATCCCACCAAACTGTCGTTTGCTTACCACATGTTTGGCCCCAATGTTCGCAGCCTCCAAGTAGACCAGTTGCGATATGACAAGGATAAGAAAAAGGTACGACATACTCTGTGGACTCAGAGTGGTAATCAGGGCAACAAATGGCATACAGCTTCAGTGACGATTGGTCCAATCCAGCCATATGTGAAATCACGAATTGCATTTGTTGCTACTGTCGGTAATGACACGCTGGGAGACATTGCCATTGATTCGATCGTTTTGTCTTAGACTCATACTCGTATGGGTAACACACCGCTCTCTTTGTTAGCACTAGTTTTGAAAGTATGACTGTGTGAGGACAATGGCTTTCAATGTTTTCAGTTTCCGTCGGTGTTTGTCTAACTGTCGTCTAACAGAGTCAATAGACTCAGCAAAAGTGTGGTTTATGGTACATGTCAATATGTCTATGTTCACAGGTCTGTTTATGGTACCTTAACAAGGGTGTTGCAAGGATTTTGTAAGGCACTTCAGAGACCACGCTCCATGCTGAGTTTTATGGCCATGCCCACATGCGCAAGGTTTGATGCTGGTTTGCTTACTGACATGCTTCGCTTCACAAACTGTTGTCACCGAATCCTCAGGCACAAAAGACACACCTTAGATCTGCCTACATGCTCACAGCCAGAAGCAAAACATATGACAGAAAAATACTGACAGATACTGACGTAAATAGTGGGCGGTGCATGACAACCACTGTTGCAGCTAGTATTTGCCCTAATCGATCTTATCTTCAAACCAAGTATCCCAGTTGCTACATTCAAAGAACAAACTTGTTTGCCTCAAACAAATTTACCACTTTTTAAAATGCAAAGTCCATTGTCTTCATAGCTAATCACTGCCTACTCAGTAAAGCACAGCAGACTTGAGCCAAGGCACAGCGCAGCACAGTGCCTTTTGTATGCTGGGGACAACCCTAATTGAAGACTATTTTGTTCCATTGTAAACGCATGATTAAAGTGTGCTTGTGTGACATATGCTTTAGTTTTTCTAAGTACAGACAGGCAGTGCTTCTCAGCTCTGTGAATCTGAGAGTACTGTGTAGGGGTCAGATTACTTATCGACTGTCCTGTTACTATACTACAGGTACATACAGAACGAACCAGTTGTAATGTTGACGGTAAAGAAAAGACATTCGCCATTTGCATGTCACGAGAGGTATTTAGAGACATACTACCAATGTATATGTTTACAGTAAAGATCAATCTAGGAGCCCATTGTTTCTGTTGCTTACAAAACACAAGCTCCTACTCTACCCTGTGCCAATGACTGGTCCCATAGTTCTACCCTAGAGTAGTGATCACAAGAATTAAAATTTTCACGTCTGTGCAAACTGCCATACACATGAAGGCAAGATTGGTTTATGGCAGTCTGTGATGCTTTGTGTTGAGCACGCACAAACTCAATACACTGTATATCGTATATCATTATTCTCAAATCACTATCACATAGGCATATTTCTCTCAGTAATAAATAGCTGCTTTACAAAATAGATCTGACATACTGTCGCTAGAAAAATTACTAACGATTTAATGACGGTCCAGAATGGAACCATTACATTGTTACTCTCTACCAGAAAAACGTCTCTACTCTCGTGAGCAACGAGTAACATCTGTGTGTGTTCAGCACGGTACAATGCTACCTCGATCTTGTCAAGTGCTTCCTGTAAATAATCAACCGATAGTACAACCACATAACAGCAGTTTGTACTGAAATGTTTTGCCACCGTGCAATCGTTTGGGATATCTCATTTAAAGACAAGGCTTAATTAATTTGATGCTGTAGTTACTAAATACCATATGTGCAAATCATGATTGAGTGATTACATTTAGCTAGAGGTTAAATTTCGACATGTATCATTAAAGAGTCCAAACATAAGCACTGTGAAAAGATTATACAATCAGCAAGATACAATTTTGTTATCAAAATTAGCCAATTGCATTCATTAATGATATGTGCAAGTGTTGAGCACTGGGTTTTCATATCATGTGCAAGCCTTCGCTATGTCTATATACTGCTAATTTGACGCATTGTAACAGGCCGCGTCTTTAGGTCAAGTGTGTAGCATGGTTACAAATTAGCAGCCTGTATACATGCTGTGGTCCATACTCATTACAATCAAGTCTAACAGCTTTATGAAGAGTAGATACTGTACACATTAACTTTGTGCACTGTATGACTATTTGCTGGTGTCATGTGTACTTGCTTTGCAAATCTGCTCAATTGACTGATGGTAGTAAATCAATCGGATTATCCATTCATTATTTAATGATTTGTCAAGTTCATATAAAATCAGCCTTCTCAGATTTTTCTAGGAAACCCTGCATATACACATACATACAGATACCATGTGGAATAAATGTCTGAAAAGAGCCCAGTCTTATAATGCCTTGGTGCACATGTCTACGATAGTCTGCCTGGTGTGGTGGTGGTGGTGGTGGTGGTGATGTGTGTGTGTGTGTGTGTGCGCGCACGCGCAAATGCGTGCATGAAAAATGGCCTTCTGGTAAGAAATTACGTTCTTGGATTTAGAAGATGTTTTCATTCATAGATTTACAAGACAAAGCTTCATTTCTTAGTTATGGATGATTTCTCAGTTGATTGCACACCAAGGCATCAGTCTAACTGCATTATCTGCAAGTGACTGCCCAGAGACCATCACATGTATGTGCAGATGCAGTCCTTGTATGATTGCATTTGTCTAGACCATGCCTGGTAAAGTAATCGCGACAAAGATGCAGGATTGTAGACTGACAATGCATTATGCATGCATGGTGACATCACTCAGATCACGCATGTACACCTATGCTATTCATGCACCAATTGACACTCTAAAGCCTCATAATAAACTTAATCGGCCATTTCTGTGATTAATAAATTTCAACAAACACATTTTCACCGCTGAACGGCCACAGTGCTGTTAATTGGAAGAGCTCAGTTTCGGACATTCATAGTACATTCATCATTAAATACATACATACATATACACATACATACATACATACATACATACATACGTACATACAAAACTTCTCTTACTGAAATTTTAACAAATTCATTTGGTTCGTTCTCAGCCAGTTCCATACCAGCCCCTTCCTCCATTGTTGATGCCACACCAATCGACAGAAACATCTGTTTACTTGACACCTGACTAAACTGGTTGCTGAAGCGAATCTCATTATCGCCCAACTCAGTCACGGAGATACCCACATGCTAATCCCAAGAGTTCGTAATCCGGGACATCATCAATATTATCTTCCTCCTTGGATTTCTAACAAAATAGTCGATGTCAAGATTACCTCCTTTCGTTACTTGGAATTCGACGTCTAGAGTCTGGTCTTGTTCGACGCGTTGATAAAAACACTCCTTGATGCCAGGCGGTAAACGCAATGAAAACGACGTTCCTGGGCCGTGAACTTCTATTGTGTCCTCGTAATCCGGTTGTAGGTGGGCAAAGAAGGGAGTTGACAAAAATGCAACGAGTATGTGAAGACTCATAGTAGAAATACAGGTAGCCAGCAACACAAGATTTTCAGACGCGCACGCGCACAATCACTTCATGATGAAAACACAAACAAAACACGTACAGTACAACGGACCATGTACTCATACTCACAACGACTCTCTAGGCTACCTAACCAGTCCAAGGCTCAAGTGCACGCAACACATACGTGTACACACCAGCTCAATCAGTAGTCTCGCGTAGCCAGACCCTTTCCGCCTACATTCTTCTAAGCCACGCCTTTAGAAAGTTAGCGAAACTTTGCTGGCCTCCTGAGGCAGTGCTCCCATCGCCATTTGCAACACTAGACTTGTGCCCAGTCCTCCTAGACTTGTACCCAGTCCTTCTCGCGCGCGCTCTACATGTTTTGGCACGTGCTTTTTGTTTTACTTGCCTAGCTAGTGAAACACAAGCACGTGCCGAAACACGTGGAGCGCGCGCGAGGAGGAGGACCGGGCTTACCAACCACACGTGTGAAACCACATGGACCTATACAGACGTGACAGCTAGCGCACGTGGTGTAGCAACCTACCTCGGAGGTAGCCTCGGCCTCCCAGACCCGTGTAGCGCCGATTCAAAATCGTCCTCCACGCATGGATCTGGGATGGTACCGCCCCTTCTCAATATATTGCGGTTGGTCCTAGGACCAACATTAGTGTTCAGTTTCATAATGCATACCTCTCCAAATACAGCTGAAGACATCTCATGCATATCTGCTGTCTACCAAAGACTACATTGTACACAAACGACGACTTGTAGTGCGCTTTTCACGCAAACTCGCGCCCCTACACGTCGTGGTTTGCATTCTGCGCCTGTCAACGGCTGTAACGAAACCTAGATAATAGAGCCGTTTGTTCGAACCGATGCTCCGACATCTACACTAGCCAGCCAGCTGCATTCTCAACGACTTCATGATCACGTCTAGTAGATATACAAAGTCTTGCGGAGAATTCACGGCGAAGTTTTGTAGCGATTTCGCGGCGAATCCGGACGATCGAGTCACAGCGGACACTAGCGAATTTTCATCGCGAATTTGCTGCTCCACGCGCGACTAACAGCTACTCGCAGCGGATTCACGCGATCAGACACATGCCGATGGCGTCCGCGGCACCACTAGTAAAAGAAAGTGCTTCCTAACGTCCCATTCGCGTTTCCTACTAACACACAAATGATAAAACCGTAGCTACTGTAAACACAAAGGTACCTGTGCAGCGGGATGCGCCATGATGTTATAACGCTACCTGTCTTCGTCGTTCTTGTATTACAGCTGTAATTGGAAAGGTATGCATTATGAAACTGAACACTAATGCTGGTCCTAGGACCAACCGCAATATATTGAGAAGAGGCGGTACCATCCCAGAAACGATTTCCAATCGGCGCTACACGGATCTGGGAGAACGAGGCTAGCGCGGAGGAGGACTGGGCTCTAGTCTATTGCAACACTATGTGGATATTCAAGACTGTGGAAACAATTTTGTGTTATTTGTGGGTGCTGTACTTTTATCCGGATGCTGCATCGATACCGAAGGGCCATCTTCTTCCTCTTGGCTCGCATCGCGAGCCCAAAGGTCATGTTGCAAAGAGTTTTGCTCGCGATGAGATGTCGCCGCAGCATTTCTACGCGGAGTTCGTAAACAAGAGTCGACCTGTCGTATTTAGAGGCGCTCTGAACGACAGCGCTGCAGTTGAGCTGTGGGATGATGTCTATTTGAAGTGAGATTCAAATGCATACGTCAGTAGCTAGTCTAGACTGTAATTTAGCTGCTGCTTCTTTTGTATCTATCTAACCGAAAGCTGGTTTTCGTATTTGCTCTGGACTTTCGCTGTGCGTCGCGGTTAATTGGTATTGTCTAAACCGTTGTGTCCATAACGCGACTAATTACCTTAAAGGTGTATACCGGCCGAGGGTGTAGTGTTCTTCATTTAGATTAGTGATCGGTATGCTTGTCAGCCACGTTATTCTTTTAAGCTTCCGGTACGCGGGCTATGCTGTGGGTGGGTGTTTAGGTGGGTTGTAGCTGGGTTGTAGCTGGGTTGTAGCTGGGTGAGTAGCTGGGTGAGTAGCTGGGTGCACAGGTGACTGGCTGGGCAGGTGACTCGCTGGGTGGATGAGTGGGTGGGTGAGTGGGTGGGTAGTGGGTGGGTGACTAGGTGAATGGGTGGGTGACTGCGTGACTGGCTGGGTGGGTGAATGGGTGACTGGCTTGGTGGGCGACTGGCTGGCTTGGTGGGCGACTGGCTGGCTTGGTGGGTGACTGGCTGGCTGCGTGGATGACTGGCTGGCTGGGTGCGTTACCGGCTGGTTGGGTGTGTGACTGGCTGGCTGGGTGGTTCGGCTGGGTGGGTGGGTTCAGGCTGGGTGGGTTCAGGCTGGGTGGGTGGGTTCAGGCTGGGTGGGTGGGTTCAGGCTGGGTGGGTGGGTTCAGGCTGGGTGGGTGGGTTTAGGCTGGGTGGGTGGGTTCAGGCTGGGTTCAGGCTGGGTGGGTTTAGGCTGGGTGAGTGCAGGCTGGGTGAGTGCAGGCAGGGTGGGTGCAGGCTGGGTGGGTGTAGGCTGGATGGGTGAAGAATGGGTAGGTGCAGGATGGGTGGGTGCAGACTGGCTGGTGCAGGCTGGGTGGGTGCAGGCTGGATGGGTGCAGGCTGGATGGGTGCAGACTGGGTGGGTGCGGGCTGGGTGCGGGCTGGGTGGGTTCAGGCTGGGTGGGTGAAGGCTGGGTGGGTGCAGGCTGGGTGGGTGCAGGCTAAATGGGTGAAGGCTGGATGGGTGAAGGCTGGGTGGGTGCAGGCTAAATGGGTGAAGGATGGATGGGTGAAGGCTGGGTGGGTGCAGGCTGGGTGGGTGCAGGCTAAATGGGTGAAGGCTAGGTGGGTGAAGGCTGGGTGGGTGCAGGCTAAGTGGGTGCAGGCTGGGTGGATGCTGGGCGGGTGGATTCTAGGTGGGTATATGCTGGGTGGGTGGATGCTTGCTGGGTGGGAGGATGCTTGCTGGGTGGGAGGATGCTAGGTGGGTGGATGCAGGGTGGGTGCATGCAGGGTGGGTGCATGCAGGGTGGGTGAATGCAGGGTGGGTGCATGCAGGGTGGGTGTGGGTGGGTAGATGCAGGGTGGTTGCTGGGAGGGTGGGTGAGTGATGGGTGGGTGGGTGTTGGGTGGGTGGGTGGGTGTTGGGTGGGTGGGTGGGTGGGTGAGTGCTGGGTGGGTGGGTACTGGGTGGGTGCTGGGTGGGTGAGTGGGTGCTGGGTGGGTGAGTGGGTGCTGGGTGGGTGAGTGGGTGGGTGCTGGGTGGGTGGGTGGGTGCTGGGTGGGTGGGTGGGTGGGTGCTGGGTGGGTGCTGGGTGGGTGAGTGGGTGCTTGGTGGGTGAGTGCTGAGTGGGTGGGTGCTGGGTGGGTGCTGGGTGGGTGAGTGGGTGCTGGGTAGTTGGGTGCTGGGTCGGTGGGTGCTGGGTGGGTGGGTGCTGGGTGGGTGAGTGCTGGGTGGGTAGGTGCTGGGTGGGTGGGTGGGTGATGGGTGGGTGGGGGCTTGGTTTTGGGTGGGTGTGGGATGGGTTTGTGCTGGGTGTGTGGGTGGGTGCTGGGTGGGTGGGTGCTGTGTGGGTGTGGGTGGGTGGATGGAATGTATATATTTTAACATATTGTAACTATAAGTAGCTAATACCGAAATCTGATAGTTCTCACCGATTGGACTAAATTATATGTACAAAGTACCAGACAATCTAATACAAAAAAGTACACTGCTCGTGTGAACTGGGCATCCCAGTCACGAGTGCAACTATTAAGATTCAGTGCTTGTAAGTCTGGTAATCTTTCGTAACAAGACTCAAGAGTTGCATTGCTGAATGTTGACAGCTATATGTCTGGTCCAAAAGTTCTTGAATTATGACAGATTAGGCTTTCTGCGGTTATCATGACACTTCTTCGAAAGATATCTCATGTGTTTTGTTGCTTATCTCCATCACCCAAAATGTTTAGACACAAGGGGAATGAAGGCTGGCCGATCACCACATACGTTCTTGGCTGTACTTTGTGATTTGATGCTCTCTCATTTCATTGCAGCAAACCCACAAGTTTTTGCTACCCTCTTTACATACGTCATACTGGGCAAAAAGATATCTCAAGATCAAGAGATTTTTCCATATCCGTGTCAAATACAACAATATCAGTTATGGTGCTCTTTGCAATGATGTATGCCGAGTTTACGAAGGCAGTCTGACCAACTTGATACAATACTGTTGTGTTGCCAGTTTGGACCTCCGTCGGTCTTGCATGTAAGTAAATGGAAACCCTCTACATTAATCACTGAACCACACTCACAATTAGAAACCCAACTTCTGAATGGCAAGGGTAGACCCAATCTCGAGCTCATGCATGCAAGATGCCAATGTCATTGTGTATTCTGGAACCGATAGTGCAAACTTGCTAGAAGAAGGGACAGCATCCAACTGTAAGCTCCAGAAGCTGGGCCCTGAAGAAACTGTAACCTTGCGGTATTCCTGTCAGAGTGGCTGGGTGACTGGCTTATTAGGATACAACATCTCTACATACACTCAAACATCCTAATCTGGACAGTATGGGATCATCCGCTGTCCAGATTCTAGAAATGTTTGAAGATAGAGATAGTTAACAGTATGGGACCAGCCGCTGTCCAGATTCTAGAAATGTTTGGACAATAGAGATAGTTAACAGTATGGGACCAGCCGCTGTCCAGATTCTAGAAATGTTTTGGAAGATAGAGATAGTTAACTAGCGTTATATCCTTAGAATCCCAGACCATTTTAATGTAAGGTTTGGTGAAAGTCATACCACGTCTGCATACAGTATGCGTGTACAGTACACACTTGTACTACGCTGTAATGTACATGTGTACTTTGTACTACAGTTACATATGCATTCTTCTATCCACTAGCAGGTGATAGTCAAAACAGGCTTGAGAATTGAGTGTTTATACGGGGAATTTCTTGCCAAAGTGCTTACCCTGGGAGTCCCAAGATCTGATATGCACTGGGAAAAGTGTCTGGTCCAAGGGCGTAGACACCGGGGGGGGCTTTGGGGGCTCAAGCCCCCCCAGAATATGAGACTTGTATTTCAAATCTTTGATACATTAAGGGATAGGCAGTACGCGTACAACACAACACTACATTTACTAATTCAAAAGAGTTTAATCAAAGTGTCCGAATAGTCGTCTTCTGCTTTCATTACGTGTAACAAACTCATTCGCAACACCTTTTATTGGTAATGCATCAGTTTTGTCCTTATGGATATGGAGTATCATAGACCAGTTGAGACGACATTCACTTATTGTAGAACGTAGCCATGTCTTGAGTCTACGGAGAGCACTAAAACTTCTTTCACTTGTGGCGTTTGTTGCCGGCATTACCAGAATGAGCTTGACTACTTTGATGACTTCAGAAAAAAACTGTCTTTCTGCACTGCTTAAGGATTTGAGGTATACGACCAGAGACCGTACATCCGTCAGTGGCTGTTCAGTACCTGCATGAAGAAGAGTGAGCTGTGTTTGAAGTCGGTCTGGGTGACTGAAATCATCACCATAAAAATTGACAATCTCTTTCAGTGCTTCCGATTGCTGGGGTTGCTGAAGAGAAGTTACAACTGTCTCTAATTTCTGTAACATGTTGAATCCTTTCTGATGAAATCTATCTTTGACTGCTGCTAAAATCAAGTCAATGGCCTCAAAGTAAGCCCTTCGATAGATCTCCTTCACTTCTACTGGATGTACTGTTGCACCTTCTCCTACCTCGAATTGTCTTGGAACTTTCCTACGTCGTGGAAGGGTAGGGGATGGCACTTGAAGTGACAATCTTTTGCGTTCAACGTACTTCCAAAATATATCAAAGCACTCATCAGATCTCATTGACTGGATAGTTGTTGTTGTAGTACTGACTAGCTTTTGGCCTTCGCATGCTGAAATAGTAGAACTCTGTAAGGATCGGGACAGGTTGTCCACTATGTTCAGCAGCTTTCTTCCAAGTTCAACACCATAAACGAAGTCAAATGTGTCCATCTGCAAAGCGATTCCTCCAATTCTAGCTCTCATCTCAGTATCCTTTGTGGCTTCTTTTGCCACATCCCAAGTCATCTGAAGTGTAGTGTAGTTTTCAGATATTGACGTTAATGCCTCAGCCCTGACCGTCCATCGTGTAGGACAAAGAATCCGTAGTCCTGGAGAGCCAGCAGTGACAACATCTTTAAACTTCTTGAAGATGCTTTCACGTTTGGGTGATTTTTTTATCAACTTAGTAATTTCATGTACGGTCTCCAGAGCACTTCGCATGACCTTGATACCTTTCAACACATCCTGAGTCGCTAGGTTTAATGCATGACCATAGCAGTGTGTGTACAACGCACGGGGCTTTAGATCATTTAGTCTTTTTGCAACGCCTGACTTCGCTCCTGCCATGTTACTAGCGCCGTCGTAGCACTGGCCTCGGCAATGGTCAATCCTTAGATTCATGCGTAACAGGATATCTTGAACTGTTGCTAGTATAGAGTCAGCAGAAGTTGAGTCTAAGCTATACAGCCCTATTACTTCCTCATGGACTTCCAGATCATCATCTACGTATCGAAGACAGAAGACCATTTGTTCAGTATTGGACAAATCTGTAGTTTCATCTACCATGATAGTGTACCACTTTCCCGATACCTTCCTAACAACATCTCTCAGAATCATTAATGCCATGATACTGAGAATTTCATTTTGTATACAGGGGCTTGTGAACTTGGCCTGGCATTTGTCTAACCATTTCCAGAGCCTCGGATTGTCTTCAGCACGCATAATGAGGAGTTGCATTAAGTTGGAATCCCTTTCAAGAGCGACACTACCTTCAGGTTTAGACCGACCACGCATGGCGAGACCTTGCCGAGCAAGGTATCGAATGCAACTAATAATTATCTGTAACATATTCCTATTCTCAACCATTTCTTCTGCATAACCTTTCCCTAGCATTTGCCCAACATTCTGTTCCTTGCCAACCACCATATCCATAGCATCACGATGAAAGACTGATTTCTGATGTTTTTCAAATTTAGTGAGTGCTTTCTTCCAGTCTGTAAAGCCAGTTCTCACGAATTTATCGTCCAAGTTCCCAGCGCGCAGAGCAACTGAGCCTAAGTCCTTCTTCTCCGCCACCTGGCAGTAGAAGTAGAAGACTTTGTCATCTGCTTCTTGATAATGCAACCACGGGTATCTTCTATACCAAGAAGAACAGAATGCTCGCTGCTGCTTAGCAAATGTGCGATATGGGAAAGACAGCAAGGGTTGGTGAGGACTCCAAGGCATCAAGGTGGGCTGAGGCTGGGCGCCAGCAACCGGTCTTGTCTCGGAGGCATCAGTTGCGTCGGGCTGGTGAGAGTGGTGGCCGCTTTCAGAACTTGTAGAGGCTGGTCCAGCCACGTTGCTAGTTTGGGCGTGCTCTTGGACGTCTTCTTCACCTGAGACATTGCTTTCATGGTCAATGCCAGTGGGATAGTTAGTTACACTTCCATCCGGTTGTTGCGCTTTCCGCAGCCACGCTATCAGAGACATTGTGATACGGATGCAGTCGGGTGATGAACGTGCACTGGGCGCATGCGCAAAAGCACAATTAGGCCTCTTGGTTAAGCCCCCCCAGTTTTAGAATTGTGTCTATGCCCCTGTGGTCTAGGGAGGTGTCCGGATTAGGGAGGTCCAAGTGTATTAGAGTACATGGTTTTCATTAAAAGAAAGTGGTTCCAGGGTTTTCCCCAGCATACAAAAGGCACGGCGCTCCGCCATGCCTTGGCTTCCACTTGGTACAGGCCCTGTTCATCTATTTAATGGGATTCTTTCGTTCGAACGGGACTGGGAAGAATCTTTCATCCTAATGGGATTTCATGTTTTTCGTCTTCGGTTGAGACATTGAACTTTTTGAATGCAATACATACACATTTCGCTCACTTTTACACAGTCTGCAAAGTCTAGTCGTTTTCAGAAACGACGTAGAACGCCTATGAACCCAAGACAAGTTTGCCTTGGTAAAATTTCGACGCTAGGCGTTATCTAATAAGCCTAAAAATTGTCTGCGCTGTTATGGAAACCACTTAAAATGCTTTTGAGAGTCAGAAAAGCGAATCAAAGTTTGACGGCCCTGTCAACCAGACCGTACTCGCGCATCTCGACGGGTAGATTCGATGCTTTCATGTTCACGTCTTACGTCTGCCGATGCTGAAAATGAAATGGCACTACTTTTCACAATAGAGGCAACCCATTCAGTACTTTGAAACAGCTCTGGATCGGTCGGAAATGTCGAAATCCCGTTCAGACGAATTTGTTCGAACGGGGTTTTGCTATGTAGCGTGATCTTTTGCGCGTAAACACGACAAAACGTTAGACGCTAAACGTATCAAATCACGGCATTGCTGTCACGATGACCATTGAAGCTTGGAGACGTCAAGAAACGCAAGGTAAGGTTAGGTTGTCCTTGTCGACCAGACCGTACTCGCGCCTTTTGACGACTTATTCGCCGTTTCATGCTCTCGTCTTACGTCTGCCGAAGCTGAAAATGCAAAGGCACTACTTTTCACAATAGAAGCAACCCATTCAGTACTTTCAAACAGCTCTGAATCGGTCGGAAATGTCGAAATCCCGTTCAGACGAATTCTAATTCTAATATTGAACAGCAAGCAGCATATCAAATATAATTTATAGGAAAAGTCTAGAACTAAGAAAGCACGAAAAATACAACACCACAGATTGACTAAACTTTACTGTTGCTAAAAGTGTCCGCTTGTTAAAAAGAATCATATCAAAACATTGTCAGCTATCAAGCCATTACAAAAATACAAACATACAGCAAACGATTATCAAACCTGCTAGATCTACTATGTCTTGTCTCTTACCTAAGAGGTAAGTTACGGTATAGTCTAACAGAACACGTAAGCATGCAACACACACAGTCATTGCTGACTAATTAGCAGTCATTCGTGTCAAAATTAGTAAGCAGGCTCTGGTGAAGTAGAGGTATTCAGAGTGACCGCAATTGTATCATCTTCTGGATTCTGTTCAGTCTCCTGTCCTGGCAAGGAGCTCATTCCCCCAACGTTGATATAATCAGTTTTACCTGGCAGCTGGATCGCATTAGTAGCGTGACTTTTATCCATTTCCACATAGCTTTGCTTGAACGATCCCTCGCGAGGTGTCATACTAGCTTCCCTCGTGATCTCTTGGGTTCCTTCTCGCAGCGGTGCGTTAGCCATGTCCACGTAGCCCTCTTCTTTCTTCACGGTTTCGGCAGTCATCCATTCACATCCACTCTCGTGCTTGTTCTCTCTCGGTAATGTGCCCGTCATGTCCACATAGCTCAAGGGTTTCGCTGTCCCATGTAGTGTCATCCCTCCAACTTTTAAAGAATCCTTTGTCATTGATTGAGATTGCTTAGATGTTTGGAAACAGTCAGCACTCTGGGCTTGCATATTCTCTTCGCCGCCTTTCTTGCGCAACTGCACGATTTTGAGTATTTCTTTTGACAATTCTTCAGCTGAGATTCTCCATTCCGGTTTCTTCTGCCAGCAGCGACCCATAAGATCGTAAACAACGGCTGGGCAAGCCGGAGGACACAGCAAGTGCAATTTCCCACTAATAACGCCTCCAAGTACCCGTTCATTCTCCACACCAAAGTATGGTTGATAACCAAAGGAGAAAACTTCCCACATCAACACGCCAAATGACCAAATATCAGAATATACCGTGTACCTGTCAATCAATAAAATGTATAATTAATTATACTCATTCCACTACGCATGAGCAGGACTAAAAACTTGAGTGGATCGGTCCACCCTAACGCACACTAAATAGACGTACGTTTTCTATTATACCAACAAACCAATGATAACAGAATATAGTACCAATTTAGTCTATAACCCTAAACCGAAAGTGTTTCCAAATAAGAGGTTAGCAAATGTTTACTTTAATTAAACATAAAAAATATATTTCTAGAAATTTCCGAGCCGCATTTAGTAGGACGCACAAAAATCAAGTTACCTCCCATCTGTGATAGCCTCTGGAGCCATCCAACGTAGTGGCAGACTGCCTCCTCTGTTCTTGTAGTAATCACTCTGGTAAACGTCCTTGGCCATTCCAAAATCAGCCACCTTTACTACCAACTCACTGTCTTCACCTCCGACCAAACAGTTTCGAGCAGCAATGTCACGATGAACGAACCGGAGAGAAGCAAGATAGGCCATTCCACATGCAACCTGACTGCAAATGTCTAACAATTGAAGGAGAGATAGGCCGGAAATAGGATTTTGTTCACTAGGTCGGGCTTTGCAAACTAACTCCTTCAAATCACCCTAAAAACAGAACAAATATAATCTGATTAGGAAACTCTCATCATCAATACTATTAATATACTACATAGCAGTTAAGAAGCAAGGGCGTAGGTAGGCCTCAGTCTCTGTTATGAGGTTACAGACAAGTACACCAGGGTACACTCCAAAATGTTCTAAATACTTGTAACTTCACAACAAACGCACGCACGCGCGCGCGTCGCACACACACACACACACACACACACACACACACACACACACACACACACAATGACGCATGACAAGTACACAAAATCCACTCGGAGCTGTTGTGCATACTTCGCAGGATCAGACATGCCTACCTACGCCCTGATAGAAAAGACTGGTATTTGCACTCTACTTTCGTCATTAGTTCTGTAATGATATAGAGTGGTTCCTCTTTTGTACAGACGCCAAGAAGAGTAATGATCTGTGGATGATTAAACTCCATCAAGATCTCCAGTTCTTTCCTGAAGTCTGCCGCTGTTTCCCGTGAGCTACCCCCTTTAAGTGTCTTGACAGCTACTTTTGTTTTCTCCTCAGCATGTACGATGCCTGTTGCAACAGCAAGATGCACTTTACCAAACTCTCCTTCTCCTAGATCGCCTGTGATTTCCAGTTTTGTTCGATCGAATTCCAGTTGCCTGTAGTCTGGCCAGTCTGAAAGCCAATGAGTTGTGCTGAAGGAGTTGCTTTTCACATACTGGCTCATTTGGAATTTCCCAGGCAGACCACGCTTGGAAGATTGATGCCGTCTCCAGAGGAAAATAACCAACACAAGTAGAACGATGAGAACCACGACAGGAACCACGACACCAAGGACGATACCCACAATGCTGCTACTGCTACTACCGCTTTCTGCACACAAAATTGCTAAAATTAATCAATTAATAGCCACATGCACATATTTACGTACATACATTCATGCTACATACATGCATACATACATTCGAGATTGATCGTCTCGATTACATGTACAACATATGTGTTAATTTGTGGTAGATCCGGTAAGAATCTAGTAACGCGTTTGACTCTTTCTCTGTTTTTCAATCTCTCTGTTTCAAAAGTTCTTAGACCAGACGTGACTATATCTTTCCAAGTGGACACACGCGCACGCGCACGCATCCCCACACACAAACACAAACAAACAAACACACACACACAGACACAGACACACACACACACACACACACACACACACACGCGCGCGCGCGCGCGCACACACACACACAGACACAGACACACACACACACACACACACACACACACACACACACACACACACACACGAACGCACGCAAAAACACACGCACGCACGCACACAAACAAACACACACACACACACACAAACACACACACAAACAAACAAACACACACACACACAAACACACACACACACACACACACACACACACACACACACACACACACACACACACACACACACACACACTACACTACACTTAGACAGACACAGTGCATAATCAATGTATGTTTGGCACAATAAACTGACCCTTACCGCCGACAGGCGTACTTGGAATACTGAACCAGCAACCTTGACTGCATGGTCCTTGCCCTTCACCATTGGTAGCGGCAAGACAGATACTCAAATCTCTCAAACTGCTATTGACGTGATCTGAAAAAAAAGCCACTTCTTCTATCTGCTTATTGTCTTCATAAAACTCTGACTCTTCCAATGTAATTTTGTCTGTTGCAAGCAAATTTAAGGCACCCTCAGTGTTATCATTAGCGGATGTGTAGGCAGACACTATGTAGGAGTGTGGCTTGCCATTCCAACTGGCGCGTGGAACGTTAAAGAACGTGAGTGTTATCAACACGCGATTGTCTTCGTCAGGAGGACGACCGACGCAGCTGGTCAAATTTGGAGACGCCGTAGGCACTATATAAACACAATAACAAGTTCAACCACCACAATAATAATAGCAATAATAATAATAACTACAAAAGTCACCGCTGTGGATTAGGGGTTACCAAGTTAGTGACAATGGCTACCACTCTATTGTTTAGGGGTTCAAACCCCAGTAACGACAGTAAATTATGAAACTTGTCAGTCTTGCTTCCTCATGTTTCTCTAGCTTTTTCCATGAGACTATGACTCGTTTCAGTTGCTGGGGAGTTCTGTGGTTTGGCGAACGGTCTGTTGACGATGACGTTCAGTGCTTTCTTGGTGGTCATAAATATCCACTAGGCTTGCTGTATCGATTTCGCGGTCACGGTAATGCCTGCAATCTATATCGAATCGGCTAGTCATTGATCGCAGTGGGGGCTAAACAGAAACATGTATCTTGCTGGGCTCACTTGCCTGGCTGGTGGGCGCCCAGATGGGGTAAAGACCCCACTTGCCCATTATGGAGAGGCATAATGACACACAAATGTACGTTGGGTTCTTGTCTCAACCGACAGTGTGACTACAAAATTATAATTGTATATACAACACAGTATATTTATCTTATATCTAAACGGTGTAAAATTGCAACAGGCTCTACAAGTTCGTGTTTATATCACGCTCTGATTGTTAGTTAATATTCCATTTGAAGAAAAAAAATAATTAACATATCATTGTATGCATTCATGAAGTATATCTCATTCACAGAATTAGCAGCCGCCGACAGAATTCTCATAGTTAATTAATTTAAAGTTGTACGCAAATTTATGTTGTTGGATGAGTACCCCGTTTTGACAATTTATCATTAATTAAGTATATCTCGTTCACATGCAGCTTTACCTCGTTCTGAAGAATTAGCAACTGGACAGAATTCTCATAAAGAATTTCGTTCAGAGTTATATCCCGGTCAAAGATTATTTGGTCTTGCTCTCTTGTACATTCAAGTGCTGCATTACCTTCCAAATCTCAACTGACAAACCGTACTGAGATTGATTATCACAAAGTAGAATATATGCCGTTGCAGCGCCCGTTGTTTTTCGGAGCTGGTTACATTATTGACTGTAAGTTAATATATCCCGTTGAAGACAAATTAAAATATATAACGCAGTGTCCTGTTTCACAAAATCCCGTTCACAATTATATATCCGGGCAGCAGAAACTTGACACGTCCAATGTCAAAAACGTGCAGTTAAATTCGGTGGAGATCCGATGGGCAGTTCCAAAGAAATTCGCGCCGGAGTGCATAGAAGCGGTTTCGATCGGCCTAAAGACGTCAAAGATTACAATCTGTTAAGATGGGGTCTGTAGCGCACGTTCCCAATGACGCACTCTGCTCTATACGCTGAACGAAACTCCCCCATGCATTAGATATGCATTGTACAGTTTCTAGGAATTGAGAAAACGTTACCCCGCTTTTGGTGCGGTTTTTGAGATTTTAGCGAGTATCTTTCTTTTCACAAGAGTTGTCGTGACGTAGACGGAATGACAAGTGTGACGACAAAATTCAAAGGGTAATTGTATACGGGAGCAACATGAACAAAGGCCTATAAACAGTCAATTCGTGTCGTCGCTTCCAAGACGCTGCTGCCGTTGAGGGAACAGGCGTATCTATAGCGTGACATCTCTTGGACGGGCGTACATGAGCAAAAGAGTGTAGACGTTTTCTTCAAGACCGGATCTATGCTAAAATATCTTGCTTTTCTCAATGTCCCCGGCAATAAATGACACACTCCGCGCGTACCTTCAGAGGTTAGGAACGGGAATTTTAATTTCGGTGAAGATCCGATGAGCCGTTCAGTGGATCGACAGGAAATCGCGCAGTCCCGGGAGAAGTCCGAAAGACGACGTGCCGAGCCAAATTTGGTGGAGATCAGGCTCGTCGTCTTAGAGAAATGCTCCTACAGACAGATACACAGACAGGCAAACAGACAGACTGCTCTCCTTTATAGATTCTAATAATCTGTGAGGTAAAAGGCTGGTTTTGGACCAATATTAACCTGCTTAACCAGTTTGAAAGTTGTCCAGAGCCAGCTCTTTTCCTATAATACTGACACACACTGTGGTTGAGTGTTCAGTTAGCTCAAGGAATGATAACTAAGAAAGCCAGACTGACCAGGCCAATATCTATCTCCTTAGCTATATACATGTGTCTATCTCGGAAACTTGTTTTCGTTATACTTACCACTTTTAACATATGTCACATTTCCGAGAACTTCACTAAAATTGCCAACGGTGACCTGAAAAGACTCAATTAGAGCAATATATCACAATATAGAACGATAAAAGTTAAATTACTGTGATTTCAAATATTTGTCCAGCTTCTACATCTCCAACAGGTGAACATTCAATTAACTGCAGTAAGTAAATGCAATAAATATACAGTCATCAAAATAGGATACACAGAAATACATACACATGCGTACAAGATCTAAACCAAAATCATAAAATGTCAAATAGATGCAATGGCAAATACACTTGTCACAAATAGAATCTAATATCTCAATTATTGACAACTTTTAGTCCCAAATATACATCATTGCCTAACTATGAACATAACATAACTATGAACATAAAACTTTTTCACCATTATTAGAAATGAATATGTACAGCAACCTGCAAAGAGATGAATAGAACCATTGCGGGGAGACGAGACATGTGTTTATACTGATACGATATTCTTTTAATCATAAGACGGCACTAGCATCTGCTTTGTTATCCAGGAGAAGACTGTCATTGTGTGATATCTAGAGAAGTATAAATATACCGCTACTTGGCTTAGTTTTGTGATGTTTCTTCTGGATTGCGGTCCAACGCCAGTGTAATTCTTCTGTGGAGTGATGCATCACTGTTTGAACACATCAAGGGGTCTATATATAGCTGAGAGATAAGGAGTAGAAGGTCCTTTTCAATTAATTGTAGGAGAGCGCAAGGCCATTTAGTCCGTCCTCTCCAATTGATTTGGTGCACTGGGCTTTCGCCTCAGTGCACTATATAGCGTTCACATATGCAGGAAACTATACAGGAAGAGTGGAAAGCAAAGAAAAGATGGAATAGATATTCGGACAAAAGTTTTTGGCTGTAATGTCAATAATGTCAAGCAGCTCTAGATCATCTGTGTCCTCAGCTGAGAACTCGTTTTTGCGTAGAAGTACTTCAGAATCAAACATGGACGGCTTTGGTAAATTCTCAAGAATTCTCTTATCATAGCCTGTTCTATATCAGTGCGAATGCGAATCATTGAAAAACACCTAATACCTAAACACCTATTATGGTAGGCGGTGCTCTGTTATAGGCCAGAGCGTCTACTTAGATAGTCAATCGCACCTTGATTTTTAATGGCACGCACCAAAAATTAGAGGAGATGAACGCCTCCTCTGCCTCACCCTGGCTATGGCCCTGAAAATAAGAGCGTTTGTTGGAGAACTGCAGATGTGCATCTTTATCTGGTCTTACCTTTTGGAAGGCACGTATAATATTTAGAGAAACTGTAGAGTATCTAGAACAGTGGTTATAGAACCAAGCTAAACAGGCCTTTTGCGGAGAAGATGAAAAAAGATTTCTAGCTTGCTTTAAAAACAATGTTTTGATTGTTAAAATGAAGCTTTAGAAATGCGAGAGTCCAAGGACAAATTGTTGGAAAAGGCGAAAGTGTTATAAAATATAACCTCAGTAAGAAGAATAAGCTGGTATAATTATGTGGATGGTTTACAAAACAAAAGAATTTATATCTGCACATTATTCTTATTTGTTTGTCTACGTTTAGCATACATGCATACAGAGTTAGCAGGTCCATGTGATGCAGAGCAACAGATAATAAATAAGTACATAAATAAGTGCATAAGTAAGATAAATAAATAAATAGATAAATCAATCAATAAGCAAACAAATAAATAAGACACTATACAAGTAAATATGTACGCAAGTAAGTTACGTACTTACTTACTTGCGTACTTATTTACTTATATATTTTCTTAGTAAAAAATAAATAGATAAACAAATATACATACATGATTATTATTGTTGATTGTTTACGATTGTTTGTTTTCTTTTCTGCCAATGGAAGGAAACTACATTTAGTAACAATATACTTATGCATTCATTTTGTAGAATATTTAACTTCAACACAACAATACCAGACGACAAAAACAGAATGAATCATAACATAATAGAACTCAAGTACAGTTAAACGTAGTTGAATTCTCCTTGCGTAAACGGCGCTGAACATGCAGAGAGATTGTAACATACGTAATACACGGGTACGTACACAGTTAGAGACCTAGGGAAATTTCCCGCGCTTTGAGGGTGCGGAGCATGTGCAATGCACGCAGAGCTCCTTATATATGGAAGGCAATGCACGCGGTTATCCTTCTAGCTTAAGACAGAGTAACGCGCCTTCCTGTTTCTTTACGCCTTTCAATGGAAGAGCAGCAGACGACCGCAGTGGTTCTTACAAACAAACAGTTGAAGACGATCATCGAAGAGACAACAGCAAAGGCGATCGCCTCGTTCAGCCAGCAGGCTCCGGGGCGAGATTAGACAATCCGGCCTAAGGTAGGAGAATATAGAGTAGTTAGCTAGAAACGACCGACTGCAAGGACTAGAATGCGAGTAGCGCACGTGATTGCACGCACGCAGTAGACGTCCGAGCGTAAGTAGACGTCCGAGCGTAAGTAGACGTAGCGATTGAGTGTCTAGCCAGTTGGAGAGGTAACGTACTACCTAGAGTGCAGCGTGCTGTTGGGTGGGTGTTCTACAAAACAGCGACCTGGTCACCAACCGCAGGTTAGCAGATGTTGATCATGCATTTATGGGCGGTGGCAAAAAGCGCGCCAACTAGCTGCTATTGTAAACTTGTAGCATGTAGCGAATAGGTGGAGCAATAGCCAGATGTCGAGACATGTATTGGCGCGCATCCTATTATAGATCGACGCAATGTGAAGTGACAAACGTATGCCTGTGATAGCAAGTAGTGGCAGCTGGTTACTTTACCGAGCGATGGCATGGAGCAGGTGGCGAACAGGGATGGCAAGCAAGCAGTATCCACCATAAGAGACGTAGTAAAGAGACCTAGGTAATTGTAGAGATACTCTAAGTGTGCAGCGTGCGATTGAGCAGCCCACTGCATGTGAAGTGGCGACCAAACGGCGATGAGCTGAGGAGGAATGCCTACGTTGTCTCGTGAATGGTAGATAGCGTAGTATAGAGCCGGTAGGCCACAGTCGCTAACTGACTCTCTTCCTATGGTCAGACGGAATGGCTGTCACGGGAAACGTTGTAAGCAAAGGACATAAAGCGATAGTGGGCCAGAGCGGCCAACAGAACGTTTTTGCGAGATAGCCAGATGTAAAGCCTACACGTTAACTCGTAGCACGTGTTGAAGTCCGCTCACTGGGAAGCCATTTGTGAACAAATGGGGCGGCTAGCGCTAACGATAGCGCTAATACTGAGTTACAGTTTGGAGTAGAGCGCGTGCATCCATCGCGAGATACATGACCTAGTAGGCTGGAGCGCCACCCTAACTGCTACGACCTGGCAGATCGTTGCCACCAGACAGAGAACGGCCATCAGGCCAGAGCAACTATCAGAATTAGGTGCCATGCAAAAGTACAAGGCGATCACTGGCGAAACACAGACAAATGACAGAGCGAGCGGGCCTGAGCGGCTGTCTGAACCTTGACGGCCAGCATAAAGTATCGCAGTCAGTCACATGAGAAGAACACACGGAAAACAGAGCCAATAAGCCAGAGTGGTCATCTTACTCTCTCTTACAGATTGGACAAGACAGGTGCCGTTAGAGGATCGCAAGCAGAAAACAGAGGTAGCACGCTAGAGCAGATAAGAAAATGCCATTGCTCGAGCTACTATGCGAGGTTGGCAGCCATTAAAAAGGCCACAATCTGAGATCAGAGCTAATAGGCCAGAGCGGCCGGCATCCCATTCCTTCAGTAAGAGCGAGCATGTGACGGTGGGCTGACAAGCGCATCCGCCTCCTATCTGATCGGATGTAGCGGGCGTTGGAACATAACCGCAACAATGTAATGCCTTTAAACGTTCTGCACGTCTGGGAGAGCTGCCAGAGCCCAAGGCCCAAGGACATGTAGCGCTCATGGCAAATGAGCCTCGAGACCTGGTGGGTGAAGCTACGATTAATTCTGTTGGTCAGGAAACAGCGGCTTTCTTCCTCAGTAAAGCTTTCAATCCCGTTCCTCTAAAAAAAAACCAAGGCCCAGGAGTTCGTCGATATGGCGGAGCTTCTGCCTGACAATCTCAAGCTGCGCCGCAGAGAAGAGACAAACACCTGCAAGGGAGTGGCTACTAAAAAACTGGTGCGGCGAATGACGAATCTTATAGAATGGGCGCAGGGCTTTACGACGGCCATCGCGACCTTGGGTGATACACCGTCAGATCGCACAATGTACCTGCAGGCTTATAAGACAGCACGGAGGAGATGCGTTGCGCAAATGGTTCAGATGAAAGACCCTTTGATTATGGGCTCTGATGAAATGCCCCTGTCTATGCAACGACGTGTTAAAGAAGTGCGGATGGCACTAGAAACCGGGAGTTTGTCTCAGGTTACTTGGGGCACAGCTTTAGAATTGAAGCCGCAACAACAGATGCAAAGCAGGGTGGAGGACTTCACGATCCAGACATTGAGAAGATAGAGGAGCGAGGTTTTGCAAGCGCTACGTAAAACTTGACGCTAAGACTCTACTACTCTCGGACGTTAGTAGCTTCCCACGAGAGACGGAAGACAAGTTAGACGATGACATGGCGGTAGCAAGTGCTTTCTAGCTGGCGACCAGTTAGAGACTATTTCCGTGCATGATTGCTTTTGTATGAGCGTGCAATAGACGTTTGCTCACTAGACAGTGACAAGGCACTCACCCTGACAGCTAAGCGGCGGTACGTAACTGAAATAGTACTGGCGAGTAGATCCTGGAGAAGTAAGTCCGGTCTGACTTGGGTGCGGGTGTTAGTGTCAGGTAGACAATCCTAGAAACAGAGTAGAGTAGATAACGGTATATTGTACGGCTGTTCTTACCACGGTCACTGCATGTATGAGTATGGAGAACGGACTGGAAGACAGCGATCGATAGGTGTACAGCGAGCCGTAGTGGTAGAAAATAATGGAGAGAGAGAGAGAGAGAGAGAGAGAGAGAGAGAGAGAGAGATTGGGAATCATGATGTAGATATCGGTGACGGCTTGGGCGAGTGACAGCCATCCAGGCGGAACGGTTGTCACCGATTGGACCGGATTTTCTCGCCGTACACCGACCTTGAGCAAGGGATCATCCGGAGTTTGACCACTCCTCCGTAGCCAGACCTTCAAGAGAAAGCGGGCAGTACTACGGGAGAGGATGTAGAGACAAGACCACTGGATATCTCAGAAAAGTAAGAATTTAAATAGAGTTTAAGTACAGTTAAACGCAGTTGACTTGTCCTTGCGTAAAATGCGCTGAGGGCGCAGAGAGACTGCAACTTATATAATGGACGGGTACGTAGATAGCTGGAGACCGCTGAATATTAACCGCGCTTTGAGATGTGCGGAGCTTGTGCAGTGCACGCAACGCTCCTTATGTGGAAGGAAACCCACGCGGCTATCAGTCTTTCTTCCGACCGAGCAACGCGCCTTTCTGTTTCCCACATTAACCTGCCCAAAACTCTATACTGGACGAGTGTTATCCTATCTCCGTGAGTGTCAAGGACACCTCACGTGAAAAGTGGTGTGGGCCGGATCCCAGACAATGTCCCGGATCTTCGCCGTACAGAGACATCGAGCAAGGGAACATCCGGGGTCCGACCTCTCTTTCGTGGCCAGATCCTCAATAGAAGGCGGGCCGTACTACGGGAGACGACGTGGAGCAAGACCACCGGATATCTCAGAAAGGTAAGAATTCAACTCAAGTTACAAAGTATCAAGACAGATCCTGTCTGCTTAGTTTGGTACAGTAGCCAAAATGATTAGATTCTATGCCAAATAATGCTAATTGTCACAACACGCAATAAATGTCACTCATTAATTAACAGCAACATCAAACTAATTGTGTTCTCCCGAAAACATGCATTTCATAAAGCCATAATTTTGTTGTAATTGAAACAATTTATCCACATTGACTACTGTAGTTCAGTAAGCCAGTTTCAAAAAAATCCATGGTAATCTACAAAGCTTAGTAATGTACAATAAAAAATAATGAAAAGTACTAGCAAATAAACACAATATTATAAGAATTAAAGCAATTGTGAATAAAAATTAAAACAACAAGGATACAAAAGCCATCAACTGACAATCATAAAAATCATAAAATGTATTGTAGAAAGAACCATACTGTTTTATGCAGCTGTAAGTCAAAATTTCACTTATATAAAAGACTGCATAAGCACTAACTACAACCAAACAGCTATAAACCAGCTACTGTACTACAAAATTATTAATGACTTGATATTAAATTAGTAGCAAACTTAATATATTTACATAAGTGTTCCAGTACGCATAACTCATCTGTATGGCAAAGACGCACTGCCAAAACAACTCATCAAGCCCTACATACTGATCTAAACACTATATACGTAATACTATATGTTGGTAACACAATTGATAAATAGATAATTCAGTGTAGAAGCACAAATATACTAGAGTACTAACAATTAACGCATTATTGCTCTAATTAAAACCTTAAACAGTATGTATAATCAAATAAAGCATGACCTACACACATTGCAATACAAATTTCAGTAGCATACGAAGCAACAGAAAATAAATCCCAAACAAACACAACTATGCAACCAAAACACGACAAAAATAAATACAAAACAAAAAAACTCACATCTTCAGTAAAGATGATGATGTTGCAAACTTTACTTCTTCCAAGATAAATAGTATAAAATTGTTGCTCCAAAACATTCAAATTCTTGCCTTTCAGCAGAATGTAATTGTTTGTACCAATAGTTAAATCATCATCCAAAAAACGAAACACAGGATCTGGCTTGATGAAAAATGGATCGGGAAGTTGTAGAGATGACTGAGGCACACCATCCATGACAAATGTCACATTTAATAAAACATGACCACCTTGTGCAACTGATTGCAGAACAGAAGGTTGTTGACATGTCATAACACTTTGGTTAATTTTAGAATTCTTGCAGTCACCACTTGCTGACCATTCATCATTTTGAAAAAGAATTTTTGGATTCTGCACAGAATTCAACCATGTTCCGATGACTTCAAGAGCAACACCTCCGTGTTTCAATCCTTTGCCAGGATAAATGCTCTGTATTGTAGGATTTGGAGTGTACGTAAAATTCTGAGCTATTAGATAGCTATTTGTTGCATTATCAATCCTCAAAACAAGACCATCAAGAGACTGAGAAGCATTAGATGACATGTCATAATTCGCAGTGACACAAATTATTTCATCAATTTTCCTTAAAGAAACAAAAAACAATGTTACAGAAGCGCTACTTACACATAAATCTAAAACATGATAAAATTATAAACTTGTAGTCGTATCCCTACATTCCTACTAAGACCTATTGGTTGCATATTCATGACTTACGTTGATATGCACCACCATCTCAGATATTCAGTCAAACATTTTCATAGAATTCACTCCTAGAACATGTCTCCGCTTGCTCCAATCTAAAGTAGTTTACAGGAATACTTTACTGATTTACGCACGCTCAGTACACTTTGCGGCTTTGGGCTGCGGACTGAACGCTCTCTGTGTTGTGCAACGTATTGCTTTGGTCTTGCTGTCCGAAGCCATGCAAGTACTAGCATGGCAGAACTTACATGATAGACGTATCTAGATGCTTCAGGCGCCGCTGACAATGAAATGGGTCAAGTTAAAGTTCAGTTCTGTCACTTGGTATGATCATAGAAGTAGTGTGAACAAGAACACTGTACTAAGGGCAAATTAATTAAGGTCAGCTCCTAATGTTGGAAGAGAGAAATGTGATCCAGAGCATGGAGAAACGGAAGGCGTTGTGTTTGGTAAAGCAAATAAATCTGGTTCACCTTCTTGTGACAGTGTTGATGCAGTGTGACCTGCTGCAAGAATCGCGTAGGCTGGTGCTGTGATATATCCCATGCCGAACACAAGAAAGAACTCTATTTGTAAATGTACACTTATATAGGTAACCCTACGCATGCATCCTTCATCATACTCAATTCTAAAATCAGTGTTCTACTCTATAACCAACAGTGTCCTGACTACACAAACAACGTATCAATCATGATGTATGTGTTTCATACTCTACTTTCTCATATCGTTTCTGTTGAGGATCAGAGCTCTAATATCTAGGACGTATCCGAATCCTCCTTGACACTCATCAATAGTTAGCTATGATTCCTTCCCAAAATCCTCTGTCGCCATTGCTTTGCTTTCATCTGAATCTTGATCCTCTACACTTGTACTTGACAGAACGTCATCCTGTCCTGACCACAATAGGGCTGCCTCAGTTGCTGCTTCCAATTAGTCGTTCATAGATCCTTGGATTAGCTGTCCAGTTGCTGAAACCAATAATGCACGCCTTCCTCTCTATTACTGGATACCATGCACTTTTGTATGAGCCTTCTGGTACTATATAGACTATTGGATCTGGACCACTTCCGGTTTTGGTCCAACGTTTTCATATTTGTTCGAGTGCTCCAGCCTTTTCCATCCATTTTATTGATCCACCCCTCTCTCCCATCCATGAGTCTAAAGTATGTATATATCTTGTCACCCTAATATCATCCCTTGTCCAAGGCACGCACCCCCATTCAGCGCCAAGACGTGGAAGCTCATGTTGAATGTTCTATTAGACACATGCGATCCATAGTATATACACACTGGTACAGTCTATATCCATGAAAGTCATTTGTCTAATATGGCGCACATCTGCTATAACAGTATGTACCTATGGAAGTCATTTGTCTAATAAGGAGCACATATGCTATAACAGGATATACACCGAAAGTACACAAGAAATACACCGGAAATCACAGCAAAAATATAATGGTAAACCGGAAATGAACAGAAAGTCAAAGCTTTTTTGCCGGAATTAAACAGAAGTTAACCGAAAATATACAGGAAGTATTGTCAAAACCAGTCATGGAGAATTCCCAAGAAATCTGGGGAATTTAGGAAAAATCCTACGTTCTCATCACCTGCACCAGTCAACTACAAAAGCAGTGCACGTCAAAGATAGCGTCCATGGTAATAGCGCGCAGATAGCGTTCATGGTGATAAAAGTGTGCCCTCTAAGCACGTTTGTGTGATATTGTCTGTCAGCAAATTGTAACTTGTTAGATAAATAATATCCATATATATATATATATATATATATATATATATATATATATATATATATATATATATATATAAGTTCGTTTGTGTGGCAGTCTCTTGAAGTGCCAAGAAATTGCGCCCTATTAGAGAAATAGATATTCTATAATATAGCACCATAATGGATCGTGTTATTTCAAAACTGAAAAGTTTGTTTTATCAAGGACATATATCCTTGAAAACCTATATGAATGCTATATCCCCTCCACAAAGAAGACAGCTCTACCAGTGGTTGCAACCACTCCACGTGTGAAGCCAACTTCAGTTCCACGTGTGAAACCCATCCCCACTTCACGTGTGAAGCCCACTCTGTGAAACCCATCCCGACTCTACGTGTGAAACCCATCCTTGCTCCACGTGTAAAGCCCACTCAAGCTCCATGTGTGAAATCCAACCCTAATCAAGGTGAGAGACTTACTTGGCGTGTGAAAACCACCCCACCTGCACTGCAGTGGAAGCAGATGCCTGACGCTGTAGGTAATTTCCTCCGAGACTGGCAGATGAATGTGCCAGAGGATCAAAATGATCCACAAACCTTTCTGGCAAATGCACGTTTACAAATTCACCGCAAGCTTGTTGAAGAAATCCGAACTCTGAACGGTGTGAAATTCCAACTGCTTCTGGAAAATCTTCTTTACAAACAGACAACTGAAGGCTTCGACAAATGGAATGAACCCACACTCAGAAGTGAAATGAAACTTCTTCTTACAGAAGACGAGATCTCAGAATCGCTGGACAGAGAATTGCAACAAATGCTGGAAAAAATACAACGGTTCACCAAGGAAGGAACAAATGGACAGTGGATCCACATGGTTCAACTCCACATTGCGCAATACCAACAGATACACGGTGGTTCCTATTTCTCCCTCCCAAAAGAAGTGCAAGCAAAAAAAGCGTCGTCAACGTTAAAAACAAAGACAAAAGCTGTTTACAACGGGCTCTACGTTTGGCACTCGACCCTACTGATCAAAGTAGCAAATACCCAAAACACAATGGACTGTGTTGCAATGGTATTATTAAAAAACTCCCATCAACAGATCGATCTGGTGCAGAAGCAAATCCCAAACTTACCGTAAAAGTATTCAGGTGGGACAAAGGTTATCAAAGTTTGAGTCACCCATCAGGATCAACCGTCTTATCGACAAAGAACTCAAACAACACTACACTTGGATCAAAAATCTCAAACCTCTACTCGACGATCAAAAGCAAAGATACACATCATATGTTCTTCTGCAATCGCTGTTTACACGGATACACGCGACAAGACCTTCTCGAGCAACACAAACCTGACTGTCGAGGCATTGGACATTGCGCCATCCGAGTACAGATGCCTGAAAGAGGCAAGAACAAATTGACTTTCCAGAATTACCAAAACCAACTCAAAGTCTCTTACATCATCTTTGTAGACTTTGAATCTCTCATCAACAAGATCGAAGGACCCACATGTGATCCCACAAAGTAACACCGAGAAACCAGCTCATCACGAACCTTGTGGTTTCTCTTACATCGTCGTAGGCGGCGACAGACAAACTCAACAGCCCGTCGTTTACCAGGAGCCAATGCTACTCAACTCTTCCTATTGAGATGACGACACAAGATTGGATAGATCACAAGAATGGAACACACTGCCACATCTGTGATACACCTCTAGTCATAGTCACCTATACAGATGACATTGATGGTTTCAACCCAAACACGGGCAAACACAAAGAACCTGCATACAAGAAATGCTGCTTCCAGTCTCACACCATCACTAGACCTAAGGCAAAACGCAACCCAATGGTGATGACATGAACATCTGCTACATCTGCGACAAGTCTCTCATTATGAAGAACTATTGGGATTGCAATCAAGACTATTGCCACAGTATGGGATGATGTCATGGTGCAGCACACAATGCTTCAATCTCCAGATGCGATTGCCTACAGCCATTCCCGTGGTCTTTCACAATCTTCGCGGATACGACAGTCTAAGGTGCAAAGCAACGTCAGCTGCATTCCCAACAACACGGAAAAATATATCTTAGTTTCGACAAGGATGTTGATAATAAATTGAGATGATATCCACTGACAAGTGGTATTCGTGGTATAATATCACGACGGACAACAATTAGCTCAGATACTACACCGGTGCAAAGTGAGTCAGAGTTCAGGTACCATCTTGGGTTACAACATCACCTACTTGAACTTAGAAATCACACGGTTACTAAGAATGAACGATGACAATGAAGATGCTATTACCATACAAACTAATTACAATATTTTAAAATCGCTAATAATCCTCGCTGATGACTACAAAATCGATTTCACAGTCAAGAAAGTATTGAGAGGTATATTGGGATTTGATAGAGGGATCTTGGAAGAGGATGGAGCGCACGATAGCCAAAGACAAGTCAACATCACCAATATGCACTCGGTGTTGATATAATGCTCTCTTATATCCTTTAGCTACTTTAACGGTAGCACCAGCATGCAATCTATAGCTTCACTCCCGACAAACTGCCGGATCACTACTCTCTATCAGACCGAATCAAGTAACTTAAATTCGCATGAAAACACAGAGTCAATCCCCATGTTCACCATTCATGTCACCAATCAGAATGGAAGACTCATCGATGACAATAGAGAGAGCAGGGCCTCCTACTGCACATAAAAACTATGTAACCTATAATATACGACGTTGTACAGGCGCAATCAATTGTATCATAAGAAAATCATCAGAGGATCCACATTGGGAAATCTGTGGGATGCTGCTAAAAATATCGTAACAACGGATCCAAGATGATCCTGGACAAAGGCAAAGATTTAGTCAAATTAGGAACCGAAAAAGCTTTGACTGTAGGAAAAGATCTAATGGTTACGGGTAAAGACTTGGCTATTAGCAAGGAAATGGAGTTGACACAAAAAGTGATCGACAAGGCATTTGAAGCCATTCAGAAAACGATTGGTGAGGCTTTAGATCTCGCAGCCGCCAATTAGAACAAATAGCTCACAACAAAGTCCTCAGGGATATTGCTTCTCAATTATCTCCTATAAAAGAAGGATCAACACATTGACATCCAATCCAAAGGTTAGGAGAGTATTGTAAGAGCGCGAAAAAAATTCGTCACAAATAACACAACGAAACCTCTGACGTAAGACACTTGGCAATACTACAAACCATTCCTCTTTTGTAGACAACGGATTCTTTGATGACGAGCCTTCTTTATAGTTCCCATATCGAAAGACACCAATCATTCCTACCCTTGTCAGTTATGTCTGATTACATGTTTCAATATGCCTTCTGTAATGACCCCTTCAAAATTTTCTCTCTGATTCTGTCCTTTCTCCAAAAGACTTCTCACCATATCTATCTTCTTTGACCTTTGTCGAATTAGTTCCTAATCAAATAATGCCGCTGATTCATGCCCTAAACACATATCCTTTACTTGTGCTTGCAGAGGTGCCACAAAGTGACCATCCGCTCCAACTCGTGACACAAAATCCACAATTGCCATTGCATCACTAGTACTCTTCGCTGCCTTGTGCATAGGATTGACCTCATACTGCTGAAAAAATTCTAGCCAGATGCCTCTGCTTGCCTTTTCATTCGCCATTTTCAGTGAATACAAACCACTGGAAGGCATTGTGATATGTAATAAGGTCAAAGAGTTTTCATAAACACACTCCGAATTTCTTAATAGAATAGAAGGAACACCTTAAAGTAATCCTTTTCAGGTGTCCCATACCTTCTCTCTGCCTGTGTCAATGCATGATGGTAAAATGCGATGGCCTTCAAATGTCCTCCTGCTTGTTCCCAATTTGCTAACATCACACCTACTCCTCGATTGCTTGCATCTGTGACCAACACAAAATTCTTACTAAAGTCAGGAATATTTAATGCCACTGTACTTGCTACACTCTGCTTCAATCCTCAAATATAGTTTCGAGTCGTTTCAGACTTCTCAATTGCTGTACTCGATCTTCTGTTATCCTGACTCGACCCCCATTTACATAGACCAGATACCACCGTGCTTCAAAAACACACTTGCTAGTTGACAAACTAATCCGGTCACTCTGAGTTTTTCCAGCACCTTGCGTAATCAACTCGTGTTCACTCAATACTCGTACCAACACAATTATATTATAAAGATAACAAAGAACTTCTTTGAAATGACAATCTCATAATATAACTGAGATCATTCTTTGAAGACAAGAGGCTGCACTAGAAAGATCACTCAGACATACTCGTTTCCTCTGGAAATGCCACAAGAAACTATAAAAACTCTCATTTCTCTGTCTTCATTCCTATGCGGCATTTGATGCTATCCAAATTTCAAATCCATGGTCATAAATGTCCATACGTTCCCCAATCTAACCAAAAGATCATCTATATGTGGAATCGGGTGCACCGTAAAAAGCAGTAGTTGTGCATGTAATATACTGCGTAGTAATTGACACCTGCACGACTAGACCGGTAAATGTGACTGCCCGGATGGTTCAGTCAATTGAAAACTATTGAGTCATTATTTTGTGTTCTTATTTGTAATACACACAATGAGTTTACCAGCGGTGCCTATTACACTAGTAGCAGAGGGTGGTTATGTACATGAGCGTACCATGACACAGCGTCACATTAGTGTTCCTCTAATGTTTTCTGCAAAAGACGTACGTGAATTAATTCTAAGGTTCGAAATATGCAGTAAGGCCAACAAGTGGAGCAAGGAAACAATGTCACTCAAGTTACCTATGTTATCTGAATTTGAGGCTCTTGCAACATGGGTGGAATTGTCAGAAGATGTTCAAGTAAATTATGATGCAACAAAACAGCACCTCCTTACTAGGTTAAACCCTGTAGGGTTTGTATCTCTGGATAGGTTTCAGTGACTCGTGCTACAGCCAGAACACTGTACATATATCAGTTAAGGAATCTGTTGGATCAAGCTATGCCTAACATAGATGAAACTGTTAGAGAGACGTTGTTGTTGCACCACTTTGTTGCCAGATTAACATATTGATAAGCCGGCAACTTCAAGCAGCCGGGGAAATTCAAGAATTAAATTCCGTCGTGGATCGAGCAAGACTACTGATGACAACTGAGGAGCAATGTTGAAAGACTGCGGCTGTCTGTGATAAGAAGGTTGGTACAAATGATTTGCAACAGCTACAAAAACATGTTGACACATTATCGGAACAGGTTGCACTCCTGAATGCAGTAGACCGCAAACAAGTTCAGTCTTCGAGAGTTAGATGCTTTAACTGCAATAAAATTGGTCACACACAAAACAAATGTCCAGAATGGTGTCTGAGTAGGCACAGTCAGCGATGCTATTCTTGCGATCAAATAGGTCATTAAGCTACAGTAGGCATTGTCGTCAAGGAAATGGTCGAGAAGCTTCTGCAATGGCTGGCAGTTGCTCCCTAGAGAAATGGTAGGCCCTGAGTGCATTGTTGTGGCTGTTGTAGATTCTGAAGTCGCAACTATACGGGATATGGAGGAGGTGTTGCTACAACTATGATGTTAGATTCGGGATCTTCTGTTTCTCTGTGTCAAAAAGATTTGCTTTTGAAGGTATCAAAATTTGTGAAGATACAGCCTATTTTACAACGGTGATTTTTGACAACTTCTGGAGATAAGATTTCTATTCTTGACTATGTTTCTGTTGTGGTGCAGCTGGACAAAGAGAGCATAAGCCATGACTATGTGGTTCTTGATAAGTTCATTGTTGCGATGATTCTTGGTGTTGACTTTTTGCAGGGGAATGGTTTAACTCAACTTCACAACAACACCTCTCAAGGTAGGAAGTCACAACTGTCGAGCAGCGGTCTGTATTTCCTTAGAGGCAAGGACGTGAGGGGTACCAAACACTCTTGCTTCATCCTCACCAAAATAACAAAAATTGTGTGTCTGCATTAGTGACTAGTGATGATTGTGAATCGGATGTAGTTGATGAGTGAGCAATGCCATACTTTGTTGATAACTGCCACTCTGAGCTAGCAACACCCTTCAAACAAAAAAATTATCTCTGATCATCCAAGGCAACCAAGACCTTTTCAGAACAGCGCCTGGACTGACGTCTCTAGCATGTCACTACCTTCCTACATCTGGATCCTCAAGACGAGTTCCACCTTGACCGATAACTGCTCATTATTGCAATGAGGTTGAAATTCAAATCAAAGATATGTTAGCACAAGGCATTATAGAAGAAAGCTGTAGTTCATGGATGGATGGCACCAGCAGTATTTGTAAAAAGAAATCAAATGAACTCAGATTGTGTGTTGATTATTGAGAACTTAACAAACAACTTCTAAAAATGCCTATCCTCTGCGACTTGTAGATAAAATACAAGATCATTTGGCTAGATCCACAGTATTTACTACTCTTGATCTGCAAAATGGATATTGGCAAATACCAGTCCATGAGTAAGATTAAAACAAAACTACGTATTGCCCTGGACATGGCTTAGACCTCTTTCAACTCAAAAATGGCTGTTTGGACTGACAAGTGCTTCTAGTTTATTTCAGTGACTGATGGACAAACTCTTTCGTGATATTCCCTTTGTTACTGTTTACATGGATGACCTTCTCATTTATTCGGCAAACGTTGAGCTGAATGTGAAGCATTTGCAAGAAGTTTTTTGTCATTTATGGAAGGCTGGTCTTACATTACAATGACCAGATGTTGCATTGGTAAACATCAAGTGAAACATCTTGGACTTGTATTTTCTGTCAAGGGAACACTTTCAAATAAGGATAAACCAGAGGTTGTGAGGAATTGGATCATTGCCAATGATGTAGCCAACATACGTCGGTTTCTAGAAATTGCATCCCATACGGGAGATACATTCATCAGTTTGCTAACATTGCAGGATAACCACAGCAGCTCAGACACAAAGGAGTACCATTCACATGGTCTGCAGAATGTCAGGAAGCATTTAAACAGCTAAAGGAAGCTCTGAGTACTCCACCTGTCTTGATGTACCCGCAGTTTCATGCGAATGCCGGCCAATTTGTGTTGCACACAGATGGTAGTGAATCTGGATTGGGGTGCGTGCTAGAACAAGATAATCAAATGGTGGCTTAAGCAAGTTGGAGTTTGACCAAAGTAGAGAAACATTACAGTGTGATCAAAAAGAGTGCTTGGTAATAGTATTTGGTACAAAACAGTTACGACATTACTTACTGGACAGTCATTCAAGTTCTATACTGACGTGCTCCCCTATAATGGTTGCCAAGAAAGAGAATGAATGTTCTATCATTGGGCTTTAGCTTTAAAGGAGTACAACTTTGAGATTGAGTGTAAACCAAGATCATAGAATGCCAAAGCAGACGCCTATCTCGCCTCTGTAGTTGTATTTCTTGACCATTATGGAGGGGCATACATAATGACACATAATGGCTTGGGTTCAATCCCGGGTGACCACAGCAAAATATGGAACGAGTCTGTTGGTTCTTTCTCACTGTCTCTTTGGCTATGTCTGTGAGAGTAGACTTGTTTCCGTCGATGAGAAGTTTCTGTGCTCTGGAGTGGGATCGTTGGCAATGACAATCCATACTTTCATTTTGTCATTGCTATATTCTGCGCATGCTGTTCGGAAATGGCAAAATCTTCATAGCGCACGCAATCGATGATCGATAAGCCAGTTACTAGCTACATATAGATTACACAGAAACACAAATCTCTCTAGAACTTATCACCCGGGTTGGTGGGCACCCAGTTGAGAGTAAAGACCCCACTTACCCTACCCAGAGGGTGGTGACGACACAAAAGTAATAAAAGAATATTAACAATATCACGAAAACAACACATGTACACTGTGACACATGCAAATCTGCAATTACGCAAGCACACACACACACACACACACACACACACACACACTCTCTCTCACTCACTCACACACACACACACACACACACACACACACACACACACACACACACACACACACGCTTGATATTCACAATATCTGTACCTGCTTGTAAAAATGTCACATTTCTGATGGGCAAGAATCACTGTCACATTATCACCTATGTCCAGATTATTGCCTGTTATCCTAACCTCAGTACCTCCAGCAGAAGGACCCACTTTAGGGAAGTAGTCTGTCACTTCCAACATCTAAAGCACACACAACATTAACACAAAACCTGCGACACCACAATTACAAAATTGCTGTTTGATGTAATCAGTTAAATATAACAAAGGAAATGACTTACACGATATTCAAAAAATTCAGTAGACTGGACCCAAAGTCTGTTGATTCTTATGATTACGGGACCAGCGCCCACTGGAGACGGCTTCGTATAACAGCCTACCCTATCACATAGCATCAGAAATCATAACAATATGCAGAAAACAGCTTTTCCAACAACTGACGTTTTTCCAGGTACATAAAATTCCTCCTTCAAGTCACATTCTTGGCCATTAACAGTAACAATCGAGACATCTTGAAATTTGAGCCCAAGATTTGAACCTTGAATTATAAATTTTGTTCCTCCTTCTAGTGGTCCACTTTTTGGTGAAATAGTAGAGATGAATGATGCTGGACAGTCTTGATCACCAACTTTTCCAATCCAGCGACCAATACACCCAAGTTCAACAGTGCAAGTGGCATTATTTTTGCACCATCCACACTTTCTTTCTTGACTATCAACAGCCAAACACTCACTGCAGTCAGTTGCAGACTGTCCACACTTGAACAAAAACACTAAATAGTACGGTAATTAGTATAGGTACAGAGATCACAACAAAAAAGTATCAACATTTACTTCAGTTAGTAATTATCTTTACTATAAATACAGATAAAGAATAACAACTATAATCAATTTGTGCAGGCATTACCAGTACAGAATACAGTTTACAAACTCCCATTATAATATACCTAACAATATGGCCACATTTGTTCAACAGCATACAGTCATTAGCTTGTCAAATTGACATAAAAAATAGTTTGCAACAATTTACAATTTTGCAATAAAGCAATCAATTGAATTGAGCAAGTTCAAGTTTATGTAAGACTAGCCTCGTCCTCAGTTGTTCGCGTCGCTGCTTCCTGCAGTGCTCGTGCATCACATGACAAGGCAGACATCACAGACGCACTTGTCAAAGTGCAAAAAACGAGCAACACTGTGACATCAAACAAGTAATGCTACACGCTACCTCTGCAAGGAAGAGCAAGGCGAACACCTGGGGATGAGGCTAATGTAAAGATCCATACAGAATTTTCATGTTTCTATCACTAAAGCCACACTGGCCAGTCTTATGCTCATGCAACACTACACTCGTCCTAACTCGTGTCTAGAATATCAACCTACACAATTGAACACTTGACATCAAGTGAGATCAATCTGCAATTATTATAAGAAACTTTCAAAGCAACATTGACGTGTGCCTAGCAATTGATTGATATATAGTTCTAGGTGACTGTATCAGTCACTATTGCCTTACCTAATTGATGAAAGCAAGCAATATTTATCAGTCAGTTATTCCTATTAGTTGGATATGCCATATAGTTACAGCAGGTGAGAATAGAACAAGCATTCACTACCATTCTAATTACTAATTACAGTATTATCTCTAACATAAATAATAAATAATATATAATAAATACGCCCTTGTTATTTTTCAAACGGCCTGATAGATGAGTCTTTACTAGAGACGTGTATTTGTTGGAGACTGTTTCTGTCGTTTAACTGAACTGTGCTTACTTTAACAACACAATTTAGCTGTCATGTATTACCTCCCAATACACTATGTTTGACTACTTGTAATAGGATGTGTGGTTTTATTGCAGACCGTGGCTTTTGTTCTTAGGATGAGGTCCCGTAATGTCGTTTGGGAAACATAACTGTACGAAGACCTGTGTTTATCTTAGAGATAATATGGCATTATACAATTGTCATGACACATGCGACATATCTAAAGTGCGATTTAGATGGAGTGTGTCACGTATAGCATAGCAAGTGTGCAATAACTTACTCCAGGTTAATATTACTCTCTCATATAGGGTAATCCGGGGCAACTCCGTGAACAATTTAGAACATGCCCGTATGTTGCTAAGTGTGAGTGTTGTAGTCGCTTGATTTTACTACCGTGTGGAGCAGTAGCCTTCTGCCAATCAGCACGTGGGCAGCCATCTCTAAAATGTTAATCGTTCTTGAGGTGATTTGGGACTTTCGTCGACACTGCTAATCTTGTGAATGGGGCAACTTCGTGAACAGAGTTTTGTTCTGGCACTACAACTTTACGAATAGTTGTAACACTTGGCAGGCCATACTTCTTATGTTAATGTGTATTGCTTACAATAGTAGGAAGATTTCAACTGTGAAACTAGACTATGGAAACTACTTGTTACGCAGTTCAGAACAAGTTACAGCGTAGTTGACAGCTAAACATTGATCTAGGCTACAAACAGTGCTCACAGTACCAATCCTCCGTCTCTTTTGGCAATTCACTGAGGCCCCCACACCTGAAATGATACCATCTCCAACACAAACTGCAACCAATCCATGTGGACTGTTCTTCGTTACTGTCGTCTTCAAAGGAGAGTTGACAACCTTGGCAGTAATTGTCGTCTTGTTCACAGTCCGTAGCAACACGTGTTGGAGTGGCATTTGGCACTTTTTTGTTTTCTTCAGTTTTGATGCTGTGACGGTTGTTGCTGCTTTTGATTGTTTTGCAGCTTGCTCTCGCAGACGAAAGAACTCTTCATCGGATGTCGAGGCTTCTCCATAATGGGTTAATCCTACTTTCTTCCTTCCTACAGCTCCCTTGGGCTATGTTTTCTGGTCACGTGCACCTTGTAAGACCTTGGAGAAGTGTGTCTTGAGGTAAGTCTTACCATTGGTGTAGTTGGTGTGATTGTAACTGTTCCTTTAAAGGTAATCTCTACCTCAGTGTCCAGTGAAGAGTCATTATGTACTTGATGGCTGTTGTCGTCTTTGTCATCAGAAAAGACTTCAGATGGCGACAACTTTTTATTTGGGATGGTGTATGGGGAGAACAGAAATATTCCAGTTTTGGAAAAGCCACCTATCAAGGCTTTAGACCAATCAAATTCCATAATTGAACAAGAGATGGGAAGATAGCTTTGTCAACTACTGCTGATGAAGTTTCCTTCATAAGTCATCATTTATTGCACGCCATTGCAACTTCATGGGTCCAAACAAGCCAACATCAAGTGTCTGAGTGATGTGTGTGGTATGGGCTGGCACTGCTATTAGGTGAATGTTGTTCTTTCTAGCTTTTTGAATAACTTTCAGTCCAAGGTGGGAAGCATGGCCATCCATAAATAGAACTACTGGGCCTGTCTCAATCAGATATCTCACAGATGGTATGAAAAGCTTCTCAAACCAGCTACAGAAGTTGCCTCTTTCCATTCATCCTGACTCGCTCACACCATAAAGGACTCATTCACACAATTCGAACACCACCTATCTCATATATTTTTGCATAGAATGAAGGAAGGCAATTTACCACTTGTCTCTGAAAAATCAGCTTTAACTACAATTGTATTAATTTTAACTGGCTATAGGATGCATGATGGAAGTAGATGGCCGGCTGCAGAACCACAAGCATGGACGGTGTACATCTGTTTTCCAGAGCCACCACGGGTGTGGTATACAGCTGTGAAAGAACACGTTTTGAAGTCAGGTCAGTGAAAAAGCCTGCTTCATTACAGTTCCACAGTCGACTCTGTCTGTCTTCAACTGGAATCTGTGGATTGCTTAGCTTTACTGCCAGGAATTCAAACCACTGCTGCAATTTGGATTTGATGGCAGCTTGTGCTGTGTACAGACAAGTGTTCAGGTTTTCTTTCAGACACAATGGGCCATTGTCGTAAAAATCCTTGCCACCAGTCATACCCAGGAATTCCTTGTCTGAAAGGATTTAGTCTGCCATTGGATAACAGGTAGTCTTTGACGACATGGTCAACAGTGGCTTTTGTCAAACCAAATCCAAGCTCTTGCAAGCTAATGCAAGTAAGTACCACTTCCCTTTCTTCTTCCCTGCTTAACACTGTTGATTTGACTCCAAACCGTTTTGTAGAGATACCTTCCTAATGATCATGGAGAGTTGACCAAGAAATTCCATATTTCTTGGCTGCTGCATTGATACTGATGGCTCCTTTCCCTATTCAGAGCTCTTGGAGAGCCGCTGCAAGTTGTTAATCAGACCACTTGTTCTTTGTGGACTTGGGTTTGTAGTTCCTGACCATGATAATAAAAGCAAACTGAAAGCAATAATTCGATGACTTGTAACAATGATGTGCAGCACAATCAACACGTAAATGAATGTTGATGCAAGCTGGGTGCTACATATATCCTCTCTGTTTGGAGGAGTGACTTGGTGCTCAGCAGGAGTGTACCACCTTGCTGTGCGAACTCAGTCTTCTAGACAGTCATTTAGTGGTGTGTTGTTGAGGTTGCAATGGTCTGTGGTAAGGCATAGGTGTGGCACACTGCAGTAGATTGCCTGGGAATGTGGCCATTAGGAGGGGTGACTTTTTAAGCTCAGCAGGAGTGTACCATCCTCTTATGTAAACTCAGTCTCCCTGACTGCCATTTAGTGGTTTGTAGCTGAGTTAATAGTAGTAAGCACAAAGGTATTTGTGATTTGTTGTAGATTAGATTGCTTTCAGATGTGGACTTTTGGAGGTGTGACTTATCTGTGCTCAGTAGAAGTGTAAGATCTTGTTATGTGAACTTAGTCTCCCTGACAGCCATAAAGTGGTTTAGAACACTGCGTTATTAGTAAATTGCGGTAAACTGCGTTGTCTTGCTAGTCAGCCAACAGAGGAAAGTCTACTACAAGTCTATTTGAAGTTGGTCTCCCTGGCAGCCTCTTACCTGTTTATATGGCTACTGTTTAGGTAGTCTGGCAATTCAATTTGCTAACTGTGAAATTATAGCTTGCTGCAATATCGAGAATAACCAATTACTACATGTCCTACCACGCCCATTCCGACGTTGAGGAGACGAAGTGGTACAAGTAGACCAGCGTATCTACTGCACCTATTGTGGTAGCGACAAATAAGGCACACCTATTAGATCTTTCGCTGTGCCTTAGCAAGTCAATTGCTACTTGCAACAAAAAGTTACGTATGGAAGAACATCCGGACCCTCGAAGCGATAGCAACAAAACCGCCTCTTATACCGCATAGCAACTTACAGTGAAACTCATAATCCCGTGCCAAATAGTCTACTAATAGAAGAAGAGTTTCAAATCTTAACTGGAGGTAAGACGCTTCACACTGGAACCGGGTGAGGAACAGCTATTGATATTGACGAAGTTGCACTGGTCACGGAGTTACCCCAGATTACCCTATCATGTACACGTCACGTCACCTGAATAGTATAAATTACTTATCACCAATGCGGCGCAGGCGCAGTATGTAGGGTTGAGTTATTATATTGTTCAGTTCATCTGTAAAAGCTGGTATCGTTAGTAACCGTTTACGCTACAGTGCCGATTTTATATCAAACCTTTGCGCTGGCAACGGAGCAGGTCTACAACTAGAGAAATTAGTCATTACAGTGCACAAAGAGGGATTAAACCCAGCATAAAATTTCTTGATGATGCAAACGGTACACCTTTCAGTCTATTCAAACTCACGCCCGCACTAGTTTGGTGTACATTGTATTTGTTGTTGCCATCCGCAACGCTTCCAGCAATCAAATATTTCTTGCCAATCGGAGCCGAGGATTCTCTATTGAAGTGGTAGCTCTTCTAGCGCCAGTGGTTGTCTCTAAATTCTGATTGCATTTGCACCGAATCCAACTTACAATTTTTCCTGCACCATGCACTAGAAGGGAAGTGTGTCGATTTCTGTCCTCAATGTTCACCTCGCCAATTGCAGACTGCATGCACATCTGCTTGTGTAGACACATACCAGCTATATGGCAGCGTTTGGTCTCTCGTAATAAAGAAAACATGGTCGTAGCCTGGCTTCAGGAGGAAACGGTCCGTATTACAACAAAATGGACAAATGATGTAACAAACACGTCACGTGCTCTATTTGGCCTTTCGAATTATATAGCTGAGCAGCTCATTCATCAGCCAAGTAAATTCAGTTGATTTAGACAAATTCACGCTTATACACTTCGAGCATCATATAATTAGGCTGTTGGGGAAGGAGAAAACCAAATTTTGGATACTTCGTAACGTTGTGTCTAAGTGACCAAGTCGTAGCTTGAACCTATTCCGACGTCCCGTTTTAGAAGAAGATTTCGCATTGCGCTGATGGGAACTGCACTGACGCCATGTGTCAAGCCGGCGAACAGCTACATTGTTCCTTTCTGCTGCGTACATTTACAAACTACACACGAACAACCAGTAAAGAGCACAGATCACCGCGGATGGCACCATTTGTTATTTCAAAATTGGGAAAAGGACGCGTGCTAAGGGAAAAGCGAAAGTGCAGCGGTTTGCAAGAGCATAGGGTACAAACTTCTTTGTGACGTCGCAATCTAAGGACAAGTACGCCACCAACAAGCAAAGTAGAAAGCACCAGCCACAGCGAAGGACACAAGTTGCATTCGAAGTAGAAAATGGCGTGTGCTAAAGAAGGAGCGGAAAAGAGTAGCGGTCTGCGAGCACCTAGGACGAAAGCATTCAAAATCGCCACGCTCTTGGAGCACTGTCCTTCATATAGATACTACAATTGTTATATAAAGATTAGAAGAAATAAAGGAATTGCATGAAACAGTAAAGGCAAGTTTGACATATAGGCACGTCTACAAATTTCAAGGGGCGCTTCGTGTCCTACGTATACGTGCCAGCTAATCCCTTGGATCAAATGCGAAACTACACAGCTGAGCCTTAGCGGGCGGTTCGTCCGACACCCGAACCAACAAGCATACAAGCCTGCAGAATGCAGTTAATGCACACTTCTACGCTCAGAACAGAATCTGTCTGAATTCGTATGTATAGTCTTAGAATTGTTGCAATGTTCTCTGGAGGTAGACTCTTTTTTGAGTATCTAGAGCTAAGCTAAGTGATTCCTTGCATTTGCAGTTTAGCAACCCGTTTTTTGTCTACTTTTCTCGTATATTGCGATCATTGGTCAGATTATTAAAAGAAATGTAGTATAGCATCACATGCTTGTGACCAATATGCTCCTATAGAGTGTGGCTATTTCCGTTGTATTCTGTTGACAATCATGATCATTGGCAGGTTAGAATGTGGCAAGCATTAGGTCATTGGTTACGTCTGTTTTAAAAAGTACAAGTAGTTGCATATATACCCAGCGTAGTCCTCAAATGCCGCAATAAAAGAAACGTAGTTAATGGAAATTGTAATTGTCTGTTTCGTTCTCTGTCATATGTCATCATACGCAGGGTCTCAAGAGCAACATTTAGCAGTTCGCCATTCCATAATAGCCCATAAGAGACTCATTCTCCATTACTAGCTCCTCATACTACAAATCATAGAGACCACAATCAAATAAATGTTATTGACACTTACATTAGCTCTGTGGGTATGGAAAACGTAGGAACCTGAGGAACTTATGTGGAAATACATGCAGCAGCTCACTTGCCACAGACTAGCATATTCTCATATGTGGATTGAGATCAATTAAAATTGTCCCATGTTTGCAATGTATTTCTTTACTTTCTTAAATAATTTCAAAAAAAACAATGTAAACAAGTATAAGAAGACTTTGAAAAATGAGGATGTAGGATTGCTGTAACAAACGAATAGAACAAGACCATGTACGGTGTGCTCTAACATCAACAATGAATCCACTCACACAGACTGAGAACTACCTCATCCCTATGTTGCACCGTTTTCTAACACTGCGTTTTATACTTTAGTAAATGGCGCAATGCAGGGATGATGGGTCAGTGGGTCTTTCGGCCATTTCAAATTTCAAATTTCAAATTTATATTTAAAATTTTTGAAATTCAATTTTTTGTATATTGAAATTTTCAATTTTCAATTTAAAGTTACCATTTTTTAAAAATTTGCATTAAATATTTAAATTTTAATTTTGAAAAATCAAAATTTAAATTTTATTATTTCAAATTTGTAAATTTTTGGGGGTAGTATATTAGAAATTGCTTTGCCGACGAGAAAGGGACGTAGATGTATATATGAACTGATGGCTGGATTTGAATTCTAATTTCTAATTCACTTGTAGTCAGTGTGGGTTCTGTTCTCACGGCACAGGAGAGACACAGAATGAGGTTGTAGAGGTTCTATCTGCGTTATCGGGTAGTGTTCTATGTGATGTATAAAATCTACACATAAAGTGCAACTTGCAGTTGGGCCAATCGTACTCCTACATCTACAGTAATGACGCGACCATGCACTTCGAGTTACTAAACATTAGTAACTGTCTGAAGCGGCGTACGTACAGGTGCAGAAACACAGTACAGGAACGTGCTGATGTGATTAGCAGAAACCGTGCCTAGTTTAATTGAATCAACGTATCAACACGAGTTGGAATGCACCCCTATGCCGTCCAATGGACTCCCTACCGCGTACACTGCTACTTGTTCTTTCAATTCTCTTTTTCTGATGTACTCAAATTATTTGAGAGACCGGATGAGCATTCAATTTCTTTAGTTCAAATTTGGCCATCAGTTCATATATACAACTACGTCCGCTTTCTCGTCTGCAAAGCAATTTCTAATATACTGCACATAAAATTTACAAATTTGAAAAAATAAAATTTTAAATTTTGATTTTTTTAAAATAAAATTTAAAAATTGAATGAATATTTTAAAAGAAATGGTAACGTTAAGTTAATAATTTAAAATCTAAATACAAAGAAAATTGAGAAATTCAATTTCAAAATTTAAATTTGAAATTTGAAATGGCAAAAGACCCACTGACCATGATGTGTTGCTCAGTCTGTACGAGTGGATTCATAAAATGTCCGAGCGCACCCTTGCATGTTCCAGTTTCTATTATTATGCAACCCTATACCTTTCTAATTTTTCAAAAATTGTTATATACGTGACGCAGGATTACAGTGCTATGTATCTGTTACCCGACTCAAAGCAAAATTATAGCCTTCAGCTTCGTTTTGAGCAATAGCCCCGTTCCTCATATATGTAAAAGCAATACAATAACCCATATGTATCTACACAGATGTCCTACAAGACAAATAAATGCAATTGACAATTTTCAAGTCATTTCCACTTATTTGTCAACACACAATCACATCCTCAGATTTAACACCAGCTGTTTCTGTTTAATTAATTAGATAAGTAAATGTACATGCAGAAACAAATCTTGCTCACACGAAAATCCATTTTCTTTTTCAAGTTCATAATTGCTTCGACCAGACACCTTCCACATCAGATTAAGATCAGCTTTAGCAATTTCATTTGCGTTTGCATACTGGAAAATCTAATCATGTAAATTAGCAAATGCCATACACTGCAAAAACAAAATGCATATACCTGAGCAGGGTCAGAAGTACACTGTAGTTGCGATTTTGATACTCTAATAGCAGGGACAGTAAAGGTGCTCTCATTATGAACCTTCACAATGCATTCATATTCATCTCCTGACCTTTGCTAAACACACAATAATTCACTACAGCAAGACTCACTACTGTGACCAACCTCGGCAAACTTACAAGATTAGGTAAATGCTGTGCCTTGACAAGAAACTTAAACGTTTTTATTCCAGAAGGCCAGAAATATTCATTGCTTGTAAGCTTAGGACATAAGTCTTCATTCTATATAATAGAAGAGAATCACCTTGCCACATTATCAAATCTATACCACATTGTGCTGCATTTCTGCTATATTGATGTCAATATTCGAACATCAAGGTCATTGTACGAGTCACACTATGACTTTAATCCACTAACTGGTAGCTACGTTGTCCTGTATCTAAACATGCCTACACAGCTATAGGATATCAGTTTACTCTTGCAAACAGTTCATATTCTTACATTCTTAATTAACTACACTTTAAATTCACCCTCATAGATAAGTATCAGCTTTTCTTTGCAACATGTCATACAATACCTGTCGTAGCTAGTCTGTCTCTTGCATTCTCACTATCTCAATTTGTCAATTTCGTCAGAGTTCCATGTTTATACAAAGATATATATATATATATATATATATATATATATATATATATATATTGTATGTGTGCATTTTAGCGTATTTGATGGGCACAAACTACGAATCTGGACAATACATGGATTACCCTGAGTAGAGCAAATAGATACATGCTTTGCATGGACAATTAATAAATCGCTCTGCCTAATTCCTAGACTGCACAATTATTACATGTGTGCGTGTGCTTGTGCCATGTTAAAGTGAGTCGGAGTTAAATAAAATATACGTGTCCAATGCAGTTAAACAGACTCTGATATATTCAGTCTTACATTGAAAGAACAATGTAAATTGCAAGGGTGTACCTGGTGCATTTACTCTTGGTGCACCTGGTGCATTTACTCTGGGTACATGGTTCTTTCAGTTCTTTAGTGGACCTCCCGTCAGCTAAACTTGCTCTATTCTAATGAAGCAATTTATTAATTGCCAAGTCTTCCAATAAACATGGTTTATTGAAAGATGTATGTACATTGGTAAATATATACGCAGAGTAAACTGTGTTAAGAAGTCGATCTCTAGAGTCTAAATCAATCTCCTTACATCAATCTACCTACATCTATATTACATGGGACACATTCAATTCAACAATTCAGCAGTTATAGCTTATATACATTTGGTGCAAATATTGCATGCAGATTGGTCGTATACAGAGGTAAGAACAAAGCTCCAATTGCAGTGGGTAAGTTCGTTTGCACCCCTCAAACCCAATAGGTATGCACCTGAATAATGTCCTTGATCACTTAGTTAGGTCTAGACTTTCTAACAGTCATACCAATGACAGATCTATACCATAAACTAAAGGGTAGGTATATATACAGTACCGGCAATAAGTACCCTAACATTTTTATCGTATGCGTATCGTATCCTATCGTATCGTATTGCGTATCATATATTGTACCATCTGGTATCTTATCTTAATTGTATCATATATCATATTGCGTATCGTATATCCTATGGATGGTATCTTATCTTAATTGTATGGTATCATCTTTTATCTTATCCTATCCTACATAGTATCTTTTATGGTATCCTATGATATCCTATCATATGGTATCGTATTGTATCGTATCCTATCGTATCGTATCGTATCGCTGTCAGCTTACTTATTGCTGGTACTGTACTATATCGCTAATTGCTCGGTACAGATAAATATCAAAATTGCTTGTTTAATCCTATAAGTTATGGCTATTATGCATACTTCGAGAAGTCAAAATCCAACTAGCTTGACTGCTCGCTCTAGTCAACCAGTTGGATTGCCTCGCTGCTTTCTTAATTATTTCATCATCTTCTGTCTAATACCTTCTGTTCAATTCTGATGTCTTGCAATTGCGCCTGTTTCACGTTAATTTTTGTTGCAAGTAGCAGAGACAGATGCAACCAGTGCTTCACACATTGAAACAATAATTACACTTGATTCATCAAGAACCTTCTTTTAATGAATTAAAGGAGAAAGAGGAGGATAAGAAATATTTATTGAAAGCAAACAACCTTGGACACCTGATGCGGTCTATAGCCATCGAGGTTTTCGGAAGATGGGAGAATGAGCTGAGGAGATGTTGAATTAAGAAGGTATCATTGTTGGCACCACCTGTGCTTAACAAGCAATGTAAAACCAATTCAATAGAACCTGGGCAATCCAGTTGGCAGTATGTCTGCAAAAAGAGAATTCTGACATAATTACTGACAAAATTATCAGCATGGTCGGAAAAAGTCAACTAAGCCAGCTAACATGCCAACTTCGCATTTTTTGGGATTTCAAATGTCACTTTTAGAACTGTCTGACAAGCTACTATATGTATACAGCCTGGAACTCTGTATTATAGTTAGATTTTGTTGTAATGAAAGTGCTTTTGAGATCAATAAATTGAATTGATGCATACTCGTATTCTAGTATCCAGAGGTTGTATCCTAATTACAACTTGCCAGCCCTGCATGCCTTGCCCGCCCGCACGTCCACCTGCCTGCTTTGTTGGATTACTCGTCGTGCAATTCAGCAACTATAGAAACTGTGATAATGTAATTTCTAGTAATTGGTAATGGTATTGTCATGTATATAGCAATTACCCCTAGAGGCCCTTGTATAAGTATTTACATGAGACAATTTAGTTCCCTACGCCTTCTGTTGATGGCAATACCGCCAAGCCTAACATGTTCTTTGCTGCTTTAATTACAACGTATTGCAGGAATAGGGGAAACCCCCAGAGAAAGCTTTAACGGCTGCGTTTAGGCATACCATGAGGATGAAAATACAGATGATGAGAAGCAAAGAAAAACAAGACAATAACAGCTACTGCGTGGAGACCATTTTTAATGTGACAATGGCATCTAGCTTAAGAAAAATTCATGTATGCATGCATGATGTATACATTGATTGAAAAGATGTCCTCAAATTAGCTGATATACTATCGTGTGTACAAGACCACTACTTTGTAGTATACAACCTATTAGATCTCATACTAGCATCCCGTCTAGATCCAACAGCAACAACCGTTACCCCCATAAACATCGATCAAATGACACACTACAACCGTAAATTAAACCCACTGTCATTTCGCTCTCGTTATTCTCCAGACACAACCCAGTCTCTCTCCACCCTCGTGACTGGGTCAAGTATACTCGAGTATACTACACTCGAGCAATCTTAATAGTATTATAAGTTCATGTCGGTAATAACAAATTTTGGGGAGGCTATGGTGCACCCATGACATGCTGCTAGTACACCACTCATCCAGCCTGTTTTCTTTAAATTCAGTTAGACAGCACGTGTTAGACGGTCGACAAATGGCCACTTATGCGCTGAACTGCAACCAACAGGCATCTGCACTCGTTGCTTCATAGGGAAAGATGCAAGAATAAATTATAGATGCATAGAAAGACCTTATTTATGGCTTTAAATAAACGTATTCTATAACAAGGACATTTTTTGTAATAACATACTTAATATCCAGTAGAGCTAATTCAAGATCTGTAAACGAAGAAGCAGCCATATTGTCACACGTTTATCTCGTGCTATTTGACTGAAATAAATAGTGTACATTGAGGAATTAACTGAGCATATGGGTAAGCTTGTTAAAAAGTTTCCACTTCATCAAGTGATTGAGGAAGTTGTTCTACATTGTTCTTTCAATGCCAGAGAGTCTGACTGAATTTAACATATGCTATGAAAAATTCAATCACTGATGACAAGTATTTTAAATTTTTAAGACAAATCTTGATAAAGAGACTCTTCTAACGTTAAAGAATCTTTCTAATTAAGAAGATACGCGTTACAATTAAGAGACTCTTTTTAACAACGACTGAATTCTTCACAACATGCTATGAGAATCAAATTCAGTTTGTATATGCCATATCAATAACATATTAAAATAAACCACTAAACCAATAAAATAAACAAGCATGATTAATTGATTAATATCAATAAGGTTCCACACAATGACTGCCGTGAGAATTTGTTAGCCTAACTGGTTGTAGTGTACCTTGAGCTATTGATATACTTTAGTAACACGTAAACAAAGAGAACATTCAGATGGTGACCAATCAGCAGAAGGAGACACAACAAGTAGAAAACACAAGATAAGTGGATTGGCAAAGCAAGATATTGTAAATAAATATGCAGAAGTATTCCAAGGAAATTTGGATGACTGGAAGCCAAGCTAAAGTTAGAAGTTGACAACACGGTACAAGCAGTGAGATAAACAGTTAGGAGTACTGCTATCAGTCAAAGCAGAATTCAAAAGGAGCTCGACCGTTTAGAGAAATGGACATTATCCAGACCAAAGACAAGCCAACAGATTGGATATCCAGTTTGGTTACTGTGTATAAACCAAATGCAAAAATACAGATTTGCATTGACCGAAAGCCTCTGAATAGAGTGCAGGCGAAGTCAAATCACTATCCCTTACCAACATTAGAAGGCCTATTGTCAGAACTGAATAACGTAAAACGTCTTTATTGTGTCCTGGATGTAAGAAACAAATTTTGGCACATTGAACTAGGCAAAAAGTCGAGCTTGACTACATTTGTGACATCCTATAGTCACAAATGTAGTCAGAAATTGTTCATATTCAGACAAAGCTTGAAATAGAATTGGAATGTACTGACTTGGTACAGCATATACCAGTGACTGATCAAAGATTGCAAGAAATCAAGCAAGCAACAGCAAATGATTCGAAAATGCAACAAATGCTCACAACTATTGTGACAGGATGGCCAGAAGCTAGGCATGAAGTCACAAGCTATGAAATACAACAATACTACAATGTCAGAGAAGACTTGGTAGTAAAAGATGGACTGATTTTTTGTGGAGAAAGGATCATGATACAGCTGTCCTACCAACAGAAAGTGCTGGAAAGAATAAACAGCTCACACATTGAAAGAAATGGTTGTATTCAAAGGGCACGAGAATGCGTGTACTGGCAAGGAATGAACAGTGCAGTGAAAGAGTATGTACAGAAATGATCAATTTGCCGTACATTTGTAACAACTCAGCAGAAGGAAATACTACAATGCCACGACGTCTCAAATAGACCATGGGTCAAACTAAGAGCAGACATTTCAACAAAGAATACTTCATCAAAGTGGACTATTATTAGACTCAAGCCAGTTTCTCCCCGCCCCGTCGTTTCAATAAATTGTCGCTCTAGAGCGGGAGAAACTGGTACTGGACTGCCTTCTTCTGGTGCAATTAAATTTGAAGAGGTAATTCTAGCAGACAGGGTTACATAAACGGCTCTCATGGAACCCATTCAGTGGTCATCACCTGTATCATAATATAGTGATTTGTTAGTAAGTGGTATCCTCTCAAGAAGTGAATTCTTCTATATTAGAGTCTTACATAAATCATCTGACGCTCTCCAATATCTGACACTACATGGCATGTGAAAACCATAAAAAGATTTCTTGTATCTACGGCACGAATGTAGAGAGTAGTCACACGGTAACAGGACGTGCTAGACTGAGCTTGATCATTTGGCGTATTGCTGTTCTTGGCAACAAAATGGAACTTTCGCTTTTCCCGTATATGGGAAACACGAATCATATATCGGACAGCCGCCGGTATTTGCTGTCGACGATACCACAGTTCACTGTTTGCACCTTCTCATAATAAGTAAATGTCTCTTCTACTCGCAGTGATAACACAGATCGGAAGCTTTGCAAAGTTGCTCTTCAGGAAGATGAAGAAGATGGGCAGGTCTTGTACTCTATAGCTAAATAGTATCGGACACCCGAGTTTGCTTGATGCCAGTGCAATATTGGCAAAAAACGCGCAATGAATTGTGTTAATGCTGATTTTAATTGCAGATGATATGTACATGCCCGACCATCATGAAGAGCCTTTGACTCGATCGTCTCTGGATTAAAAGAATAATTTCAGAGAATATCAGCATAATTGGGTGCTTTCACCACTACATATGTAATGTTGATGTCGTTGAGTCCGATTCGACAATATTCGTGGACTCTTCAGCAGTGTCTGAGATCGCTCTCGTATGCTACACAAACAAATTATTCTTTAAGAAACTAATAAAGCGGTAGCTTACTCGATAGCGTTTCTCCGGCGAGGATCGACAATCCAAGAAATGGCAAAGGCGAGAATATGCTAGCTCAAGTCTAGACTATTATAGTAATTAAAATGACAACTGCCACAATTTTCAAGTTGGGGTCAGATACAAGATTTCTTATCTTGACTGCAATCGAAAACTTTGAGTTCCCTCCACTGCTTCTGTAACGTAGGAAAAGCACCGCAAAGAGAGGGAGTGTTAGCGTAGCCGTGGTTGATAATGCAGTTGGTGCATTACCTCCACGTGTCGTGCACAAGGCGTGCTATCTACCTGGCTTATTCAACGTGAAATGGTCCACTGCATTGCTTTTGGCTGTAGCCACAACATCAGCGACATCACCAGAGGTGTCAGCTTCTTCAGGCTTCCTCTCAAGAAGCCAGATTTGCTACAATCATGGCTAGCAAAGTTACGTCTGGTGGATCCGCCAGGGTTGTCCCCAGCATACAAAAGGCATGGCGCTCCGCCATGCCTTGGCTCCCGCTTGGTACTAGGCTCGAGTGTCCAGCCGGTCACTCCCCCCCCCCGCAGCGGAGAAAGACCTCTTTCTCCGCCACGGGGGGAGTCGACTGGTTGGACACTCGAGCCTAGCTTGGTATAGGCCCGATATGCTATACTGAGTAGGCAGTGGCTACTCTAGAGTTCGTTCACACATTTTGCGAGGTGTGGGAAAATTTGTAGATCTCGGGATTCTGAGCACGTACAAGTATGTCCCGAAAGCAGGTGAAGACAACCGGTAAATAGAGATGTGGTACATGTAATGTAGTTATAATTATTTAACCCCAAAACTGACAAGTTCGGCATTGTGATGTGTAAAGCGCTGTCCTAGACCCGCCTCGTTTTGACATAAGCAGATAAGCTAAATGTTTAATTGCATTCTTTTAGAATCACCATACACTAATTTAATTAGCTGTCTCTGTAACAGTTGTTCTTTGAGTCTACTGTTCTCTTGTGTAGCTATGAAGACAACAAAGTTTGTATTTTAAAAAATTGCAAAGTTGTTTGAGGCAAGCAACTAATTCTTTGCATATTATTTTAGTTCTTTGCCTAGAGGGCCTGGGATGTTTGGTGTGATGGTAAGACCAATTAAGGGGATGACTGCCATATGGTATGAACTTGATTGCACTACAAGTACCCAAAAAGGAACAGTGGTTGTCATGCACCGCCCACAATTGCATAGGTAGCAACTGCAGTTTCCCCTAACGTTTTAATTTGGGCGTAGCTACTGCAGAATATTAGACGGCTTTAGAGAACTAACAATGAACAGGTTAACAATAGAAATAAATGAGGAAGACTTGTCAGAACTGCAACAAGATTCTCCATAGAGACCGAAAAAATGATAACAATGACTAGCACAACAAGCTTGATTCTTGTTGCTATTTTGTTGGGAGCATCTAGGCGAATCTAAGGCGTGTCATTGTAGCAGAGTAGGTAGCGGTCTGTAGATATGTTGCCCCTCCCAATCACGTGTTGTCGACTGATTATGCGAATCAAATATCTATTGCTCGAGCTCTGAAAATTTCTCACAGGCTTTAACGGACTTTTTAGTTTGACACGTATTCCAAGTTGTGATATAGTGCAATGTGTGAGTCATACTAATCCTAGACCTAAAACCCCTCTTTTTAGCACAACGATTGTGGTAAGTCATTGTGAGAATGTGCAGACCCTAGATTAGCGTAGCGAAAATGAGTGCTCCATTACTGAAAGACAATGTAGCTGCCAGTCTACTTCCCCATGATACTCCATCAGAGTTAATTCCCGTTCGTGTCAGTGGCGATGGCAACTGCCTCTTTCATGCCTTGAAAGTGGCATTGGCCAATGCAACCAAAAAATGTTTACAAGTGCCAACGGTTAGTGATCTTCAAAGAAACTGCGCCGACGAACTGGAAAAGAATGGAGCAATTTATGCAGCCCATAGTGTAAGGCAAGCCCTTAGCGTCAGTGTCAGGGATGGTGACACGTTGCATCCAGGATCGTTAGTTAGTACAGTCATGTGTATCGAATACTGCTTTGACATCTTTGACAAGTGCAGCTGTAAAAAAGTGTACTGTTGTAAACTTAAAAAGGTGTTTTCTTTTCTTTTAACAGGTAATGGCATCTGATTCCCGGTAGAAATTATCCAAAAGTGTTGCAACAAATGAGAACAAAATAAGTTTTAGGTTTGGTACGTACACATCAGTAGAACACTGGGTATATAGACAGGTCTATATATACTATCTCTAACAAGAATGTCAAGCAAGTTTGATTGGCTGTATTAAAATTAGCTATGTTACAAAATTGTGCTAGGGGCGTGGTCATGAGAATTTCCGCCATGCCTTACAAAAATCCTGGGGACAACCCTGTCCGCCTATCTCAAGAAACAGCCGCGTTTGTTCAGATCACTTTGAGTCCTACAATGCATGTTGCAATGACACGTCTGATACCCTTGCCCAGCCTCTCGTGCACCAAGCAAGTAAATTACCTGCACACAGTTAGTTCCAGCAGCCTGCGTGAAAATTTTACATAGGCAAGCCAGTCCAAGTTCGTCTAGATGCTACTCGCCTGGAAGTTGGTGGCTCTCTGATGGGATCCCGTCGCCAATCGGTCATTAAGACTACAGCTGTTCGAAGAACGTCTTCATTAAGACACACAGCAAGGAAGTTCTCATGCTGCGTAATAATTACAGATCAGATCCTGAAGATTCCACCCTATACCCTAGTTCGTCCACTTCCTGGCAGCACAAGTACTCGGCTACTCTAGGCATTACAGAACACCTGTTGCAGCTGCACCAAGAAGTGTTCCCAACTCGATTTTCGTTCTCATCAGACAGTGTTCACTGGTGATCTGTCTGCTGTCATGGCCGTCAATGTATTCATGCAACTGCATTGATGTCACGCTGAGTAGGCTCGTACTCTGGCTCGAAACTGCAAGGTCGAACACCAGACAGAAAAGAACAATGCGTATGCGTTCGAATCCGTCCACAACTGCATCTAACCCAATGGCATGCGCGTGTGGCTTTGCGACAATGACGTCATGTACCTCGCTTACCCGACATGCCCCTTTCTTTCGACGTTTCTCCTGCGGTGAAGATGTCGCGCACAAAACCTATGTCCCTTCGAATTGTCGGTTTATGGAAGGGACTTGTATCTGACCCTAACTTGAAAATCGTGGAAGTTCTCCTCTAAGTTCTTTGAAGAAGGTCGACTAAAAACTATATCATCAGAGAAAATAATTTGACAGTTGAAGAAACATATCGCCAGGCATGGAATTCCAGATACATTGATAACCGACAATGGACCACAATTTGAATTCATCTAACACGTTTCAGAAATCCTGCAAAACCTGCATGAAACATTACTCATTGAACAAGCAACCCAGGCCAGCAAAATCAAATGGGAAAGCTGAAAACGCTGTAATGACATGAAAAAACTGATGAAGAAAGCTAGGAAAGCACAAACAGGCCCTTGGTTATCAGTCTTAGATTACTAAAGTATGCCAACTCAAGGGATGACATCAAGTCCAGTTAGAGGCTTATGAACCAAAGATCTAAGACCCTGTTGCCAACAGCAACATTGTTGCTACAACCCAAAGTAACCAAAAATATACAGAACAATACAAAAAACAGAGGACAGACAAAAGAAGTATTGTGATCGACGAGCCAGAGACTTACTGGAACTGAAAGAAAATCAAACAACAAGGATACAGCCCAATACAAAAGCAAATGAGTGGCAAAAAGCAAAGGTAGCCAAACAACTATCCAACAGGTCTCAAATACATCATCAGGTACAGGGTTCTAGTCAGGATTTTTAGAAGGCATATATAGCGGTATGGCCGTGGTACACAGATCTGGTACGTGGGCGTGGCATATATGTGTCTGTGAAATAAAAATTACCACTGACTTGGGTGAGGGGACTAATATACCACGCTGAGAGAACCTATCAGTATCTCATTTCTATTACTAGGCAACAAATCCAATGACAATACTATAGCTATGCAATTAGAGACTCATGATTGACACGTCTCCATCTTCTCCCTCATTATCACTCTATAAACGTTGCATGTAGCGCTCCCTTTGCCACAAGTTCTGGAGAGCAGAGTGTCAAGTGAGTGAGTGCATGTGTGCATGTAGCGTACAGTACATGCATAGCCAGTCCGCTAAAGGCGTAGCGGGCAGTTTTAAAAGCGTAGCGCCGGTAAGCCTTGGCATGCCTGGCTAGAAACATGGAATACAACATATCGAAGGAATAGGATACATTTAAAGCCAATCAAGGAAACAGCTCTAAAACCAGCTGCAGCACAGGAAAAAGACTCTACAGAGAGAAAACAACAACAACAATAACAACAACAACAACAACAAGAAAGAACAACAAATACAACAACAGAAGTCAAACAAGCATATAAAACAAGAAGTGGAAGAACCATCAAGACTGAGTTATCTCAAGAACTCTACTACTTAACTTTTTTAATACTTGAAAATTCATGGTTCTTTTTGTTAATGAGGAATGAAACAAGTGGTTTTAGATAATTAGATTAGTAGACTATAGAAAAGTAGAATAACACTTAGTACTCACTCGAAGTTAGTCTAACTGGTTGTAGTGTACTTGGAGCTATTGATATGTTATACATTGTATTACAATATATAAGTGTTACAAATTAAACTACAAAATTTAAAGTGACTACTAACAAACCTCAATTCTGTTGGAGGATTGGCCATCTCTGCAACTCTTGTAGGAGTCTGTACAAACACTATTGTACAGACACCATCCACAAGGAACGCTACTAGTAGTGCAACTTGAACACCTAATAAATAATCAATAGAACAATCAAGTTAACTTGAATAGCCATTACATCTAATGAACGCAATTGCAACACAGCTTACTTTCTGTGGATTCGACAGTCAAAGACAGTTATGTCTGTGATGTCTCTGACAAAAACTGAATTTGTCACTGTTGACTTCAGTGACACAGAAACAGACAAACTGTCTCCTTTACCGTAATTGATTAAAACACACACTCTGAAAACCAATTTTATACATAATACAAGACATTACCGTTTCCATCTGGTAAAGTAGCTAGAGTACGAGTGTTGCACAATATCACTTGTGGTGATACTATAGTTGCTGTTGTGTTGCCAATTATATCAAAAACACATTCAAAACTTCCAATGTCAGGAATGTTAGAAACCTCTAAGGAAATCTACAGCAACAAATACAATCTAATGGTAGCACAAACAGCTTATGGGAAATGCAATTGACTTGAACTGGTCTAGTTATTGGTGCAATCTTGGGGCTTCCCTGCTTCAAACCAGCAAAGACAATACACTGTGAACTGTTCGTTTGAATCCATCGACCAATGTCATCAGACATCTGACAGTCTGACTGGACAGAACATCTGTCACAATAAGATTGATGGTCAACAATGAAACCTAATAGTAATAATGAATTGGCGAGACAAACTTGTCCTCCAACACGCAGAAACCACAGAATGGATCATTGCTGGCAATACATTGGTCACAGGATTTCAAAGATGAGCATGTTTGTACTGGAACTTTCACAACCTAAAATTTCATATCATTACAACACAAACAATTAACAACTAGACAAGCTAAGAGTTGTACCTCTGATTCTGACACAGCAAACAGATACCTGTTGTCATGACTGAACACAAGTGAATGAATTTCTTTAGATGTTGTCAGCTCTATAAGAAGTGTATTACTTAATTCAGTTACTGTTGTGAGATCTTGGAGTATCATCTATAACACAAGTAATGTATTACTTGAATCTACAACTTTACTGTCCGATAACTTTATTGCCTTCAAAATGTGACCATGAGCAGTTCCCAAAAATGCAACAGTAGATTTCTCAACAACAGAGACAGCAACACTTGTAATCTGAAACAATGTCTTGATAAATGCCGGTTGAGACAAAATGACACTGCCAACTTCCAACAAGACTGATACACCGTCAGGTGGTGAGCATGACTGTTCCTTCCATATTGCAGTAAGGTCTGCTATGCATTGTTCAATGTTTGTTCCCTCTCTTTCAAATCCTTTCATTATTGACCTATCTCCTTTTCTACATTTATCTTGTGTCTCTTTAAATTTCTGTTCAATATCTGTCATTTTGTAAATGCATACTGAAAAATCACCTTTCAGTGTGTCATTATTTCTACTGTAACTTTCTGCAAACAAAGCAATAAGAAGATCTTCAGAGCTGCTCAAATTCAAAGCTGCCTGTAGAGCTTTTCCTGGGTTGAATATTGTCTGAGACGTAAGAAAACCAAACGAGTGTGAACTATTTTGACATTTGATGGTAGCTTCCATATAACCATATAATGTAGAACTGCTACTCCCTAAACCAGAATCATCTTTACAGATTCGAGACAAAACAGTTCGGTAAGCACCAGTATTGGTTCTATCCTCTTGATATGATGTAAAGTAAACAAACTGTCCGCTTGTGAAGCTCTGTCGAGGACGAGATTCTATACCCATGCGAATCCAGTTATTAAAATTGAGAGAGCCTAGTTGCTTCAACAAATCATTTCTCTCTAGACTGACGACATTCATGACTGGTTTGTTGACCAGCTGCAGTGAAGAACGATCTCTATAGGTAGCAACATAGAGAGCAGAATCACCATGAGCAGTAGAAATTAGTGCAGCTGTGCTCAACGTTGCCTCCGTACCAACAAGAATAGGAACGTGTACACTAGCCGATTTAGAGAATACTTCCAGTGCTGAAATCAAAATAGAGGAAATATTCTCTACAGAATAGAAGTTGCACTCTCCACTTACTACACTACCACAAACAACGAGTGTGTCAGAAGATACAGAGCTCGTCTCATTGAGCAAAAACAACTGATTGTGAAAATCAGTTAGCGTATTCGAGTCATGGCAGGTATTCACGGGCGGAAGATTCCACGCCCTAGGAAAGCATCTCCCATCGCTGTGTTTTGGCCCAGTCACATGCTCATCTTGCTTCACCAGCGAGTCTGATAGACGGTAGATCCTGTTGACTGCCGCTACGTAAACATCTCCAGTCTGCGGGTGCACAACTATTTTCTCGACTCTCTTATTTCCGGAGAAGGTAGGTGTAGTGGGCGTTCCCCAATACGGGATACTAACTACGGGTACGGGCATGCGTAGTTTTGTCTTGAGTTGTGTTCAGTCAATAGACCACGTGTCGGCAATCTCCGTGTTGAACCGCAATCACTTGATACTACATGGTGACAGATGGCGAACTCGACGTTTCCGTTGCCAACGCCTTTCGACTTTACTCATCCAGAAGACTGGGTGAGGTGGATCAAACGATTCGAGCGGTACCGAGAAGGCACAGGGCTGGACAAGAAGGAAGGTCCGACACAAGTCTCTACATTAGTCTACGCAATGGGAGAAAAGGCTGAGGACGTACTCACGTTGCTAGCATTGTCAGGAGAGGAGATGAAGAGCTATAGCGAGGTAAAAGTGAAGTTCGAGAGCCACTTCGTAAAGAAGAGAAACATTATCTACGAACGAGCTCGTTTCAATCAGAGATCCCAAGGAGAGGGTGAGCCAGTAGACGCGTTTATAACATCGCTGTATACTCTAGCTGAGCACTGTCAGTTTGGCGTATTGCACGATGATCTCATTCGAGATCGTATCGTAGTTGGTTTGAGAGACTTGAAACTGTCAGAAAGATTACAGCTAGACCATGAACTTACGCTGGAGAAAGCAGTAGTGTCAGCTAGGCAGTCAGAAGCAGTGAAACAACAACAGAAAACGCTACGCAGTCATTTCTCAGAGGAACCAACGGGCGGCACACTGGGCAAGGATGTCAGCGCCGTTGAGAAGGGTAAGAAGAAGCCAACCGAGACAAGGACTACAACCAGTTTCAAGGAAACCTGCGGACGGTGTGGGCGTACGCCAGGCCACAACAGGGCTAATTGTCCCGCACGGGAAGCCAAATGCTCAAAGTGTCAGAAGATAGGCCACTATGGCGCACAATGCCGTAGTAAGTTCGTCAGTGAAGTCGTTTCTGATACTGATAATACTGAAAATGGGGTTTTCCTCGGAGCTCTCACTGCGCCTGGTAGTAGTAGTCCTTGGATGGTCTCACTTTTGATCAAAAACACACCAGTACAATTCAAGATAGACACGGGAGCAGACGTTTCCGTCATACCGGCAAAACTGTTCTCCAGGTTCAACAAACAGTGGAACACAACCCTTACAGCACCTGATAGGAATTTACACGGTCCCAATAAGAACCTACTGGATGTTACTGGTTATTTTGTCTGTCGCTTACAAAAGGGAGAATGCAGTGTAGAGGATAAAGTTTACGTGGTGGAGAACCTCAGTAATCCTCTTCTGGGACGACCTGCTATTGAGAAGTTGAACCTACTCTCCAGAATCGAGTCTGTGCGTTCAGATAAGCTAGTTCCATCCATTGTTACAGAATACTCAGATGTTTTTCAAGGGTTGGGAAGCCTTCACGACGAATATCACATATGCCTGAAAGAGAATTCCAAGCCATTTGCCTTGAGCACACCTCGTCGGATTGCGATACCCCTCTTGCCTAAAGTCAAGGAAGAATTGTCTAGAATGGAAGCACTCGACGTCATTTCCAAAGTGGAGGGACCGACAGACTGGTGCGCGCCGATGGTAGTGGTACCCAAGCCTAACGGTACCGTCCGTATCTGTGTTGACCTGACAAAGCTTAACCAGAGTGTGAGAAGAGAACGACACATCCTTCCGTCAGTAGAAGACACATTAGCACAGCTGGGAAACGCCCAAGTCTTTACGAAACTGGATGCCAACTCAGGGTTTTGGCAGGTGCGTCTTTCAAAAGCGTCATCTCCGCTGACTACATTTATTACTCCCTTCGGCAGATACTGTTTTCACCGGCTACCCTTCGGCATTACGTCGGCGCCCGAACATTTCCAAAAGAGAATGTCCCAGATTTTAGAAGGTCTGGAGGGTGTCGTTTGTATGGTTGACGACATACTGGTATTTGGGGTTAACCAAGAACAACATGACCAGCGACTTCGACAAGTTCTCACAAAACTTCGCGCAGCTGGAGTTACATTAAACAAACAGAAGTGCGTCTTTTCAGTCCCGTCAGTGAAGTTCATTGGACAGATAGTTAGCCAAGGAGGAATTCAGCCTGATCCAGAGAAAGTCAGTGCTATCACTGAGATGGCTACCCCAAAGAACGTTGCAGAACTAAGACGGTTTTTGGGATTAGTCAACCATCAAGCCAAATATGTGAAAGATCTTTCTGAGATCACGGAGCCTCTACGTGCGCTCTTACAACAAAAGAGTCACTGGCATTGGGGTGGACCGCAAAACGAGGCATTCGAAAGAATCAAACGAAAGATTACTACGGTACCAGTTCTTGCTCTGTACCACCCAAACCAGGCAACTATTCTGTCTGCTGATGCATCGTCGTATGGGTTAGGCGCTGTACTACAACAGCAGCAATCAGACGGTAAATATAAGGCTATTGCTTATGCATCTCGATCGATGTCAGAAACAGAGCGTCGCTACGCGCAAATCGAGAAAGAGGCGTTAGCTGTAACTTGGGCGTCGGAGAGATTCCAGCATTACCTGATTGGAAGAGACTTTACTATAGAAACGGATCATAAACCTCTGGTCCCCCTGCTAGGATCCAAAGGTTTGGACGATCTCCCGCCAAGGATTCAACGGTTTCGAATGCGTCTTTTCCGATTTTCGTTTTCTATACGTCACATACCGGGGAAAGAGCTTGTCACTGCGGATGCTTTGTCTCGACAACCAATCCTAACTCCGAGCAAGGTGGACCAGATTGTAGAAGAAGAAGTCGAACACTTCACGTCTTTATTCTCTGAGACATTACCTGCATCAGAGAAGAGACTTGAAGAGATCAAAGTGTTGCAGAATGAAGATACAGCTATTAGTCAAACGAAGACATATGTGACAACCGAGTGGCCAAAGTCGCATCTACTTCAAGGAGAGTCCAGACTTTATTGGAACCTTCGTAATGAATTACATATCCACGATGGACTGCTTCTCAGGGGATCTAGAATAGTCATTCCACCCACAATGAGAGCAGAAGTGTTACACACGCTCCACGGTAGTCATCAAGGAGTTTCCAAATGTAGAGAGAGGGCCAAACAAGCTGTTTGGTGGCCAGGGATCAGTACACAGATTGAAGCTTTAGTCGCCAATTGTGTTACGTGTGCGAGAGAAAGGAGAAATCCAGCTGAGCCGCTAGTCTACACACCTTTTCCAGCATACCCATGGCAGAAAGTTGCTATGGACCTGTTTGAATGGCGTGGTCGTCCGTACCTACTAGTGATTGATTACTATTCACGGTATGTGGAAATTGCTTTACTTTCATCTACAACCTCTCCAGCGGTCATTAACCATCTGAGGTCTATCTTCGCTCGGCACGGTTTCCCGGAAATAGTTGTTTCCGACAATGGGCCTCAGTTTTCGTCAGAAGCTTTTAGACAGTTTGGAAAGGAGTGCCAATTTTCACATGTGACATCCAGTCCCGGCTTTCCGCAAGCCAACGGCGAGGCAGAACGCGCTGTTCAAACTATCAAGTCCTTGTTACAGAAGAGAGACGATCCCTATATGGCATTGCTGTCATATAGATCTACGCCCTTGCACAATGGATTCAGTCCAGCGGAGCTCCTAATGAGCAGGAAGCTTAGAACGAACGTCCCAATGATTCCTGACCAACTGAGACCGAGAGTTCCAGATCTCAGTGCTCTTAGAAATACTGAAGAGAGAGCAAAGAACAAAATGAAACAAGATTTTGACAAACACCATAAAGCAAAGGATCTTGCAGTACTCCTACCGGGAACGAAGGTGTGGGTGCCTGATCAACGCCAGTATGGCACGGTAGTTGCATCAGCTAGTCCAAGGTCCTACATAGTTACCACACCACAGAAGCAAGTCCGTAGGAACAGAAGAAGTCTGAGACCAATAACCTTAGAAGAAGGAGCTTCACAAACATCAACAGAGCAGTCTCAAGACGTAACAAAAGAAAGCCAAGTACCTTGTGAAGATCAACCAGTGTCACGGAGTAGTGTACCTGTTCAGCAAGGGGCAGAGACTTCAGAAAAACCAGACTGTAGTGTACGGGTGCATGAACCTAGAACGTCTATTATGGACAGTCCAGTAATTACGAGTTCGGGTAGAGTAAGTCGCCCCCCTCAAAGGTTGGACTTATAAAAGGGGGAGATGTAGTGGGCGTTCCCCAATACGGGATACTAACTACGGGTACGGGCATGCGTAGTTTTGTCTTGAGTTGTGTTCAGTCAATAGACCACGTGTCGGCAATCTCCATGTTGAACCGCAATCACTTGATACTACAGTAGGAAGCGAAACCACAGATGAAAAGAAAAGCAGCGCTACGAGTGAAAGCTTTAGTTGAAGCAAAGCTATTTGCATTGTTGAAGAGCTAGTAGCGTGCGTTAGAGTAGAGTCCCGGAACTATTTGGTCATTTCCTAGAGGCTATTACTACACGTTCGGGCCTGTACCCCCAACTTGCTCCAACTACGGGTATGGGACTACCCGGAAAGATCAATCAAGATTGTGACTGTAAAGATGAAATCCAGTCTGCTGGATTCTTGTTTGGTATATTTGATCTTGATGGAATTAGAGAATTCCTAGCAATACACGAAGCCAAATCCATCGCCTCACAGGCAAGTTTGATTGATGCAAGAAAGAACACATTGTTTGTCGTGCTGACCCTTGCAGACATATCCTTGACATGAACTTCACAGAAACATGCATGCACGCACATGTATACACATGTATATATATATATATATATATATATATATATATATACTAGTATACATGGCCCGTCCTTCGTACGGGCAAGATACTGTAGTGTAAAGATAGGTCTATGGACACGTCACGTGCAATCTTTGTTGCGAGGTCCCGGATATTCTGAATGAATTCGAATCTTGCTCTTCGCGCTTGTTTCGATCGAAATCGACACACTCGCCGTGCAGCGCTTGCTGCAGTAAATGTGTAGTTTGGATTCGGTGCAAATGCAATCAGAATTTGGAGAGAAACGAAAGTGATAGAAGAGTAAGTTTTGTCGGCAAGAGATATTCGATCACTCGAAGCTTTGCGAAGGACGACGATACATACGGTCTGCACAGGACTGGTGCGGGCGTGTGTTCGAATGAACCGGAAGGTGTAGCGTTTGCGTCATCGAGTAATTTTAGGCGGGGGTCGACCCCTTGAGAAGGGACCCGGTGCATAATTTTTTTTAATTTTATTACGCAAACCTTCCCCTGTGTGCGCCGAGTGTGCATGCCAATTTCCGTTGCGAACGGACAAAAGACGTGGCCGCCAAACGCGAACACACACACACACACACACACACACACACACACACAGACAGACAGACAATTTGAGCTTTATATATATACTAGTACACATGGCCCGTCCTTCGTACGGACAAAATGCTGTAGTGTAAAGATAGGTCTGGACACGTCACGTGCAATCTTTGTTGCGAGGTCCCGGATATGCTGAATAAATTCGAATCTTGCTCTTCGCGCTTGTTTCGATAAAAATCGACACACTCCCCGTGTAGCGCTTGCTGCAGAAAACGTGTAGATTGGATTCGGTGCAAATACAATCAGAATTTGGAAAGAAACGCAAGCGATAGAAGAGTAAGTTTCGTCGGCAAGAGATATTCGATTGCTCGAAGCTTTGCGAAGGACAGCGATGCATAGGGTCTACACGGGACTGGTGCGGGCGTGTGTTCGAATGAACTGCAATGTGTAGCGTTTGCGTCGTCGAGAAATTTTACACGTGGGTCGATCCCTCGAGAGGGGACCCGGTGCAATATTTTTTTTTATTTTTTACGCAAACCTTCCTCTGTACGTGCCGATTTCGGTTGCAAACGGACAAAAGACGTGACCGCCAAACGCGAACATACACACACACACACACACACACACACACACACACACACAGACAATTTGAGCTTTATATATTAGACTAGGATCCATGGCCCATCCTTCGTATCATCCTTCATGTCGTAAACCTCCATTTTACGGCCAAACTGTCGTCAAACCGAGAAGCGCAGAGTAAAGATCAGGTAATAGTTGTATGCGTTTGTTACTTTTTACAAGAGAATCGCAAATCAAACGAATATATCGTTCTACAAGAAGCCAAGCGAAGGTCCCAT